>NW_011889190.1:186663-188297 GCF_000151845.1 Pteropus vampyrus
CAGGAGGAGGGACACTCCTGCCACTTACTGGCCAGGCGTCCTCTGTCCGCCTTCCCGCTGTCCCGGCCTCCACGCCCCGCCTGTCGGAGGGCACAGGCGTGTCTTGCGCCTTACAGGGCCGCTGTGACGTTACGGGGCGGTGGACGGGCCATCCTTGGCGGAGAGCCTGGTACCTGGGCAGTCGATGGACACACGCGGCCTTCAGAGACCAGGCGGGCGACGAGAGAGAGCGCGGTGGGCCTGGCTGAGGCAGCCGGGGCTTCCCAGGCGCAGGCGGAGGCCGTCGAAAGGCCAAGCGCTCCGGCCACGCTGTGGTCAGTGCCTCTTTGTCCTGCTGTCTCCGCTGAAATGTGGACTCGTGACGCCCGATCCTTGAGGGGTTGACGAGAGGCCAGGACCTGTGTGTGGGTTTCCGATTTCCACACGCTCTGCTGGGCGAGTCCGGCTTGGACCGTCACCTACTGACACCTGATCCAGAAGGTTCCAAGCTTCCTGCCCCTAACACAGAAATAAAAGCCGACAGTCCAGAAGGGCTTCCGAGGTCATCCGGTTCGACCTCCACTTGACGCAGACATACGCTCGAGACTATCCCCGAAAAGGCGTCCCCGGCCCCCCAAACCGCCAGCCACGGAGGCCTCGGCGTCCGGTGTCCCCTCTGCACACACCCGAGTCCCGCGTGAAGCCCGTGCCCTCTCGAGGTGCTGCCTCGTTCCACTGTAACCGTCACGAGACCACGGCTCAGAGAGGCTGCTTCTCGTCCCCCGAGGTCGTGAAGCTGGTCAGTGCGCATGGGCCGCGATGCAGGACCCAGACCGTGGCGGTCACGGCCAGCACCGGGCCCCGGGCTGCCCGATGCCCCGAAATGCCCACCCCGGAGTCCCAGCTCTGTCCCCCGAGACAAGAATGATGCAGTGAGCCCTCTTCCCCGGGACGGCCCGTCAAATGCGTGAGGACGGCCCTCCTCCGCCCGCCCAGCCCGCTCCTCCCCGCTGGGCCCACTGGCCTCTTCCCGCAGCCCTGGGGTTCGCCCTGCCCCTGGGGGAGGGCTCGGCCTGTCCCAATTCCTCGCGAACCCTGACGGTCAGGAGAGAACACGGGCCCCGCGTGCGGCCACACGGGCAGGCGGCCCCTTCCCCGTCCTGCTTTTTGCAATGCGACCTGAGCCGCACGCGTGGCAACCGTGTCCTGAGGTCAATATGGACTGTCGGTCCCACGTCGCCCATGCATGTGGCTCACTATTTCTTTTTTTAACTCGAACCGATGTAAAACCACTTTTCCTCAACCCACTCCACTTCGGAATAATTTAAATGGATCCCATTTTAAACCCAAGTGCAACACTTAATATATATTCTTATGAAATATTTTTTAAAAATTAGATTTAGTTACTGTTTTTCCTATACTGATCTGTTTCATTTTGCTTTTCTTTAATTTGAAAAATGTAGAAAAGCAGGGAAAAAGAAAAATTTCCCAGTCTGACTACTTTTTCTTTAGCACATGTAGAAGTAAAAGTTTTTTCAATTGCTCTAACGCTGTTCCCCAGATAAGTCTATTTATACTTCCCCTTAATCAAAACAAAAAAATACTTTGCACACATACTTGTTTTAACAGACTTTTTCTGTAAATGTACTTTTTTT
>NW_011889190.1:188347-192950 GCF_000151845.1 Pteropus vampyrus
GATAAGTCTATTTATACTTCCCCTTAATCAAAACAAAAAAATACTTTGCACACATACTTGTTTTAACAGACTTTTTCTGTAAATGTACTTTTTTTAAAAAAAAATTTGAAATGTAAAAGAAGCAAAAAAAAAAAAAAAAAAGGAGAAAGAAAAAGAAAAAATCTCCTTGCCGTTTAATACATATATTTGGCATGTATACCTTTACTCGTTCTCTTTAATTCAGATCTTTCTGAATTTTGCCGTCTGACATCCTCACTGTCCCTCTTGGCTTCTGTCATTGCAGAGATTAATCAAATATCCGAAAGACCTGGGCTTAACGCTTACACTAGAAACTTCTCTGCGGGCCATGGTTTACTCCAGGGTTTGGCAAACTGTGGCCTTGGATTAAACTCGGTCGTCGGTTGCTTCTTTGTAAGTAAAGTTTTATTAGAACACAGTCACTTCCGTTTGCCGATACGTTGTCTACAGCTGCGTCGTCTGTGTGTCCAAGAATCCTCCCGCCAGAGAGTGTCAACAGAGGCCAGATGACCCGCAAAGCTGACACAGTCTCTGTCCCGCCCTTTACAGAAAGAATCTCCACCTCTGCACAGGTCCTTGGTCGGTAGTTCAACTCATCCCCGAGGACCAGAACCGGTGTGGCTCCCTGTCCCCTGTTAAATGACGCTGGAGCAAAAAACAAACAAACAAACAAAAAAACCCAACACAACAACAACAAAAGAAACAACCTAGTCTTCTGCTTCAGGAAGTAACTCTTTCTAAGGGGTAAAACTTACGTTTCAAGACCGACATCAAATCCTGGGTCGAGAGTCTTCCCTCAGGGCACCCATCAACCTGAGGCCACACTCTGCCCGATCCTGGTCCTTCAGCTGGGGCCACAGAAGCCTGCACAGTCCCCACAGCCTCCGCCTGTGACGGTGCCGAGACCGGCCAGCCTCGGTCTAAGCCCAGGAAACTTAGACTTGCCTGAACAACGAGCGTTTCCTGTCACTGTTTTAGGAGTGGAGATTCGACGTGATGGACCCTCCACACCGCAGTCCCACCCGCCGGAGGTCCCTTTCTGAGATTAGTGTAGATGCTGACAGCATCTCCGTAGATAGAAGGGCCTGCCGTTCACAGCTGGGAAAATAGGCCCTCAGAGCAGACACTGAAGCTGTACGAACGAGGCCTGTCCAGTGTCACAGATCGAAACGGGCACAGAGTCGAGAGGACTGTGCCCGAGATCTGCCTTCAAGTCCCAGGTCCCACTCCAGGTCCTGCCCCGCGTTGGGATGACCATTTCCATCGCTCACCCCTGAAACAGAGGGCTGACCTATGTTGTCTGCATAGTTTCTTTTAGTTCTGAAACTCGCTGAGAGTATCATTTTTTTAGCAGTCAGAAAACCCATTTCTTCACACTGGTCTCTCTCAGCAAAGACTCCACCGCCTCAAGCAAGAGGCACAAGAGATAGACAGTTGATGACTGAATTCTGCAGCTTAGTGGCTGCGATAAAAAAAGGGAAATTGTAGCAATGATTCTAACTATTTTTATAACAAACATATTTGCATTTATTTCATGCTGTTAACAACTTAACGTATAATCACGCCTCCTCTAAGAAGTAATGCGTCTTCTGTGATTGCATTAAGCACGCCGTGCTTAACTTCCTACTGATCTGTTCTCTGTTATGACTGCCTATTCCGAGAGCTGGCGTAACAATTCTCATAAGTGACAGCATTGTATTCTGAAAACAAAGAATGTGCTGGCACCATTTATCTTGCTGCTTTGCCTGACTTAATGGCAGTTGAGGTGTCCTAGTCGAAACCAGAATTTTTTCAGATCATCAATATTTCATTTTTAAATTTATTATTGATTGAGTTTGATAGTAAAGAACTCCGTGAATGCTGAGGTTGGAAATCTGCTGTAAAAACTATTAAACATCTTCTCTTCTGTCTGGCCCTGGATTTTTATCACATCGAAATAAAATAAAAAAACAACATTGGGTTACTCGAAGGCAATGGAGTTGGGATTTTTAATGTATCTGATCTAGTCAATGAACTGGTCAAATAAAAAAAAACAAAACAGCGATTAGCACTGTACACTCTCGCTCTGACGGCGAGCGTGCCACCTGGAAACAGGTCCTGACCTCGGCTGTGACGTTCTTCGATGGCACCGGCAGGTGGCACTAGGGGGAGGAAGCGCGAAGCCCGTCGGGGAAACGCGCACCTGCCACACCCATTTTCCTTTTTTCTATCACGACACCCGTAAAACAGTTAGAAAAGCCGGCCAAGGTCTTAAGTCGTGTCCCTCCGCGGCCGTTCTGTCCGCCTGCGTCTCGAGCCGTCGCCCAAGCCACTTCGTCATCGTTCATTCTTCCTACCACCAGAGTGAGAAAATTATTTCAGATCATGGAAAGGGGATAAGAAACGGGTATAATTTGTAACTGACCCGAGGATTTCTATAAACCGGACTATTCGTGAACAGAATCTCCCATCACCCGAAATGGTGTCAGATAGATAGAGCTACGTGTTAATAGCCTCAGGTTGAAGGGTCTGGACAGGAATCGTTTCCCACGCTGTCCTCTGTCGTTCAGTGTAATGGGCGAGGTCGGCGTGGCGTTCTCCGTGGCTCGTGAGCGTGGTGGTGCGTACCAGCTCGAATCCTTCGCGAACGCCTTTTCAAGGCTTGATACCGAGCTGCGCGGGCACATCCACCCTGCCTTCTTAGTCAGGCGATGTCCCCAGTTCCCAGTGCAATGAGAGTTTTCTTTTGTAAAACAAAACAAAACAAAACAAAACAAAACAGATGTCGTCTCTCCTTGGATCACTCCACTGTCCCCCAGGTCTGCTGGGCTTACCACAGTTAAGCCTCGCGGTGACCTCCCAGAGCTGCCCGCTGGCCTGGCCAATGCCCGCCTTTCCAGATTGTTCCTAGTTCACTGGCAACGATACCTCGTTCACAGACTGACAAATGGTTTTATGGCCAGGGGATAGATTACGCGATTGCTCCCCGTTTCTGAAAAATCAGTTATTCTGATCCAAACGAAGGAACTGCTAGTGTTGTCTGGGCTGAGAACAATCGGCGTTGGGGGTGACCTCCCCGTCACAGGACTCTCTCTGATCTCTCCTCTGCCTTCTGGGGTCAGATGCTAGCTGAGGACACGCAGCGCAAAGAGGTCATCGTAAGGCCGGACACTCACAGGCTGAAGGTACTTCAAAATCCGGGACCCCCTTTTTCCGCTAAACACGTGGTGTCTTCGCTGAGCGTGGATACGTGGGGTGCGGGCACCACAGCGCCACAGGCCTTTATCTGAGATCTTTACAGCCAAGTGTATTTTAGAGCCGAGACCAGGGATGCGCAGGAGAGCCCCCGGGGGCTCTAAAGCCGTTAGGGCCAGAGAGTAAATATTTCCAGTTTTGAGGGCCAATTCACCCCTGCCTTTGCAGCACAGAAGTAGCCACAGACGGCGCGTGCGTACGGAGTCGGGCGGGGTGCCCTTGGAACTTTATTTACGGAAACAGGTCGGCAGTCTGTAGTTCGCCGGCCCCTGTTTTGGCCTTTAGAAAGGCAACGTGGTACGAATTTCCGCGTATTCGGACGACGCCTTCCATGGACAGCGGCACTATCACAAACCGACATTTTCGGTTCAGCAGCAAAACACATAAATATTCATTCCAAAGTCGAATAAAATGAAGTAAACGACATCACATTGATTCAGGACAGGTTTTAGCACCAACTGAATTTTGCCACCCGAGTTATAAAAAATATTTCAATTTTCAGAGATTTTTTTAAAAAGTATTTTGAAATTGCCAGGAAGGGATGGTGGAGCTATATATATATATTCTTTTGTCGAAATGTTTGAAATTGTTACTTTTGCACTGAGAAATTCCATGAGAGGAAAAGGAAACACACCTGGTCTAGAGGGGATAAAGTTTGTCCGGTAAGAAAGGAACAGTGACCTTGGCCTTCGGGCCAACAAACAAGATACCACCCCTGCAAGCCGACACGTTGTTGAAAAGATCGCACGGCCTGTGAACCTCATCTAAACAAGGGCGGGCGATGCATTTTTGAATCTTTTAGGCCTGGGCTTTCTTTTAAGTTTATATATTGTCCTTCATTTGTCTCAAACAGTCTTCAGGGCTCTAGGGACCTAGAACTAATTCCTGAGACTATTTTGTGTGTCGGTGGCCAGCATAAATTTTACCTGCTGAATATTTCCAGCCCGTGTTGCTGTGAGTGAATAACCGAGCTCTTTTTATCTCGATCGTTCTCACTGAGTCGGAGTATTCTCTCTCAGGCCATTTACACTTTTACAGACGGAACTTTTACAAATGGCAGCTGATGCATAAATATTAGCTACTTAGGCTATCTCCAGACTTTTGCCAAATAAAATGTCTCCTGGTCTTCACCTTCATTACTGGATGTTGATAAAGCAATTGGATGGAAAAGAGCCCTCTTTGCTGTGAAATTATACGCTGGCTCGACTCTGAGAATCTTAGAATATTAGAGCTGGAAGGAATTGTCTTGTGATCTCCAGGCGGGACCCTTCCATCCTCCTAGGAGCAAACGGACACTCAGCGTGACCGTAGTGAGTGACCCCACGTCACTCGGCTGGTGGAGACAATAGTA
>NW_011889190.1:193770-196217 GCF_000151845.1 Pteropus vampyrus
AGATCGCACGGCCTGTGAACCTCATCTAAACGAGGGCGGACGATGCATTTTTGAATCTTTTAGGCCTGGGCTTTCTTTTAAGTTTATATATTGTCCTTCATTTGTCTCAAACAGTCTTCAGGGCTCTAGGGACCTAGAACTAATTCCTGAGACTATTTTGTGTGTCGGTGGCCGGCATAAATTTTACCTGCTGAATATTTCCAGCCCGTGTTGCTGTGAGTGAATAACCGAACTCTTTTTATCTGGGTCGTTCTCACTGAGTCGGAGTATTCTCTCTCAGGCCATTTACACTTTTACAGACGGAACTTTTACAAATGGCAGCTGATGCATAAATATTAGCTACTTAGGCTATCTCCAGAGTGTTGCCAAATAAAATGTCTCCTGGTCTTCACCTTCATTACTGGACGTTGATAAAGCAATTGGATGGAAAAGAGCCATCTTTGCTGTGAAATTATACGCTGGCTCGACTCTGAGAATCTTAGAATATTAGAGCTGGAAGGAATTGTCTTGTGATCTCCAGGCGGGACCCTTCCATCCTCCTAGGAGCAAATGGACACTCAGCGTGACCGTAGTGAGTGACCCCACGTCACTCGGCTGGTGAAGACAATAGTAGGAATGATGTCTCTGGAGTCCAGCTTGTCTCTCCGTGACACCACATTGCTTGGCCGTCACGTGCAAACGAGCGCCTACTTGCAAAGTCTAGGAGCGCCACACGGCGCAGGCAGGCAGCGCGCGTGCTGGTCCACGAGGTTAGTGTGACGGCTCGGGTAGTAGAATGGACGCTCCGAGCAATACGAGCCTCGGGGCCGACACCGGAGTCTTTTAGGGAAAACTTCATGGAAATTCAGGCTGAAGAATGAATGAACCATCAACGATTTGGGTCGCAAGAAGCAAAAATATAACACAAACTGGATTCGGCGAGAAATGGGTTGTCAGCATGGCGGGGGGCCATAATTTCACCATATCAGGTAAGATGGTAGGTTTTGGAGGCAGAGGTAGTTGAATAACACTCAGATCTACGACATGGGATCCGGGGAGCAGAACCCTCGTTTCTCGTGGATCCGCGTGAGCGAAGGGGCCGCGGAGAGCATGCCAGGGACGGGCTGGGAGCAGGCTGCGGCTGTGGGAGCAGCTTGTGGCTGGCGAGAGGCGTGGGGTGAGCCGGGTCCTCTGGGCTCCCGGGGGACTGGATATTTCGAATCATTCCACCGGCCAAGGGAGAAGGGGCCTTTCTGGGCGTTAGTTACCTGGGTGTGTGTACAGTACAATCAGGAGGTGGTCGGGGTGGGTCTTAGCAGACAGTCAGCCGAGGGGTCGTGATGGCTTTGAGCCGCGTCTTCCAAACTGGGTCAGTACAGCTTTCGTGAATGATTCCGTGATGTCGGATCAGCAGACTTCTGTCTTAGCAACTTGACTGCCCTAATAATCCTGATGAAGGTCCCGGCTTCCATCGTCATTAGTGTGGCTTTGATCACTGCCTGTTTTTTTGCAAAACGTGGTAGCCGGGAGGACGTACCTATTGACAAAGTGCCGGCCACGTCCTCAGCCCCGGAGCAGGGAGGTGGAGAAATCCCAATACACGGGCTGAGGGGACGTGGGTGGCGGCCCCGGGAAGAAAGTCGCAGAGCTGCGGTCACGACGAGGGGCAGAAACGCCGCCTTGGGTAAGCAGCGACCGTCTCTGAAATGAGGGCCCATAGAATCTGTCTCGTGAACTCGGACCTTCTGGGGAAAGGGCACTGTCTCCAATGGGGCCACAGCGCCTGGTCCGGGGCCGGGATCACGGTCCCGCTGCCCTCACGCGGGTTCTGTGGGAGACGCGGGCTGCACCCGGCGTCCCCAAGTCCCCAGCTGGCTCGTGGGTGTCACGCGTGGCACAGAGTGGGTCTGCGACACCCGACCGCAGGCGAAGGGGCGGATAGGAATTCATCGCACAGGACCCCGAACGCCAGTCCGACGACACGGGGGGTCTTCTCAGGAGAGAACGACAAAGGTTTAGGATGCGGCGGGACGGAGCGCGGCCTTGTTTTGGAGAAGTGGCTTCGGTCGTAATATTCATCTGAGTAGAAAGGACAAGAGGCGTGGGCAGGAGGGCCCCGCGGAGGCGCCGCTCTCTTCGTCTGAGATCCGCTCGTCTTCGTCTGAGGTCCCCTCTCTTGGACCGCAGAAGTAACCTCTCGGTTTGTCTGTGTCACCCGCTTTTTACGTGGTTTCCTCCGTTCTCCGCGTCGGCCAGACCGATGCTTACGAGATGTAGATCGCACCGATCGCGTCCTGCATCCTGCTGAAAATCCTCGGTTATAACTTGAAGTGACGCCGGTTACGTGGCCTGTGGGGCCAGCGGACCGAGCATGTCCCCCGCCCCGCCTCCCGCCTCCGTCCTTCCGTCCTTCTGAGTCCCAGGCTGGACCTTCTTCTGGGCTTCGGCTTCGCAGAGCCAGCACCCTG
>NW_011889190.1:196267-205821 GCF_000151845.1 Pteropus vampyrus
GCGCCTGGTCCGGGGCCGGGATCACGGTCCCGCTGCCCTCACGCGGGTTCTGTGGGAGACGCGGGCTGCACCCGGCGTCCCCAAGTCCCCAGCTGGCTCGTGGGTGTCACGCGTGGCACAGAGTGGGTCTGCGACACCCGACCGCAGGCGAAGGGGCGGATAGGAATTCATCGCACAGGACCCCGAACGCCAGTCCGACGACACGGGGGGTCTTCTCAGGAGAGAACGACAAAGGTTTAGGATGCGGCGGGACGGAGCGCGGCCTTGTTTTGGAGAAGTGGCTTCGGTCGTAATATTCATCTGAGTAGAAAGGACAAGAGGCGTGGGCAGGAGGGCCCCGCGGAGGCGCCGCTCTCTTCGTCTGAGATCCGCTCGTCTTCGTCTGAGGTCCCCTCTCTTGGACCGCAGAAGTAACCTCTCGGTTTGTCTGTGTCACCCGCTTTTTACGTGGTTTCCTCCGTTCTCCGCGTCGGCCAGACCGATGCTTACGAGATGTAGATCGCACCGATCGCGTCCTGCATCCTGCTGAAAATCCTCGGTTATAACTTGAAGTGACGCCGGTTACGTGGCCTGTGGGGCCAGCGGACCGAGCATGTCCCCCGCCCCGCCTCCCGCCTCCGTCCTTCCGTCCTTCTGAGTCCCAGGCTGGACCTTCTTCTGGGCTTCGGCTTCGCAGAGCCAGCACCCTGCGGCCTGGGCCGGACCCCCGTGGGCTCCCAGCACCGCTGGCCCGTCACCCCGGCCCTACGGCCGCTCGAGCCCCGGCCCAGAGGTCGTCAGTACCACTTTCCCTCCTAAGCATCACCGTACTTACCACATACGCGTGTTTACACGCGTGTGCGAGTGCGTGCACGCGCGTGTGGTTTCACCGTTTCATTAAATCTCCGCGTCTCTCATGAGATGACAAGACCTCAAGGGGGAGGATTGAAGGGTTTTAGATTTGCCACTGACACCTGCGTACCTCGTGTGTTGCAGAGAACGGATATGCAGACAGACACGCACACGCACACACACGTACAGACACACGTACACATGCTCGTTGAAAAAATTGTAATGAGTGAATGAAAATATGTATAGAAGGAGACTTAAAGGCAAGGAGTTAAAGGCTTAGAATCTGCAGCGTCAGTGTCCGATACGAGAGTCTATTCAAGGACACCATCGACTCAGTGTAGCCTCTGGATCCGAATAGTGTTTATTTTCCCTTCGATTTTTATTTCTTGATTAAACTTGAAAGTGTTTACTTTGGACTTCATAAAAACTTAAAATCGAGTAGGGTCGATGTTCTCGGTTTAAGTTGTGACTAGAACCACAGAGAAATGAAAGGTTTTTAAAATTTAAAATATATCAGGAAATGATCAAAATGTCATTATTTACTAACTTTACGGTTAAAACCCACATACTTCCAAAATGTATTCAGACTTGCAAGAAAATATATTTCCACCAGGTTAAAAGTTCCCAAGTGGTCCTATCATTTGAAATATAATAATTTTATCAAATATGACCTAGGTGAGTTTATGCTAAACATACTCTCTATTTTTTTGAGCTTATGAGTTTTATGAGCCTCTTATTGGATTTCTCTTTGGCAGTAAAGGCCAAACTCACAATTTCTTGATTTTGTTTATCATTGGAAAGTATAAATAACAAAATATATTAGAGAAAATTATAATGTAACCTTATGGGAAAAGTATGTCCATACTTGAAAGACGGTAGTTCCAAAAATTGATTTCCTACAGAAATTTTGTAACGCGATATTTCTAGTAACATCAGGAAAGTGTTTCCTAATGAATATGTTATGTATCTATAATGTATAATACATCACGTATCATGTAATGTATAATGTATAACAATGACATTAAGAAAGATAATGTTTTCTAATGAGTATAGCCTCAACGATATCGATTAAAACACTATTGATACTGTTTTTATTTATGTGGACAAAATATTGAAAAATCCATGAAATATATAATCCCTGCTAATATATATAAGATAGAGCAATATTCTCTTATTCCTAGTCGTATAAAGTCAAAAACAAAAGAATTGCAGGGGTCAGTGTAATATGCTTTTAATCATCTCCGATATTTAAAAAAAAAGCTGAGCTTAATACTAAGGAAAGTTGTAATTCACACAGAATACATTCAATTGAATTGCATTTCGACCCATTAACTATGACAGCAAATTCAATAGCACATGAAATGTATATCTGAGATGTGAACTGAAATTATGGAAACTTTGCAAAATGTACATATCTGTAAAGAGTAAACCTTTGGGTTGCTTTATTTGGTATAATAATATGTTAATATTAAATTAATGTTCAATAATTTATATACGTTTCAAAATATGATGTTTGTATATTTGTCATTTCATGATAATTCTGTTTCTTTCAGACTCTCGAGATCCCGACTGGAAGAGAAACTTTTGTCCCCTGCTGATTGTATGGAAGAAACTTTGACTTTAGAAAGTGGAAATGAGGTTGCTATGGAAACTGGAAACTCTGCTGCTACTCATAAACACTTGTGCAGGTAAAGTACTCTATTATTATGAAGTGTGATTGATAATTTATTGGCATTTATTTTTTCCTTCGGGTGAAGCAATTTTCAAATGCATAATACTTAAGTTATTTGAGTGACTAAGTGATAAAACTTTGAAAGTGATCTCTGGCTAATACAGGGAGTTTAAGCCTTCTGAAATGTTTCAGGTGCTATTTTTGAACAAAACTAAGGTTATTTTAATTATACGTTGTCAAACGTGAAGTTTTCATAGTAAAAGAATGTGATTAAATGATTTTTTGTCATAAATAAATAATGAAGAATCACTCTTTTGATTTCCTTAATAATGAATTCTTTAAAAAGTCAAAATATACATTTTCTCCTCAAATTTAGAATTTGATATGGGGAAAAAGCAATCTTACTATAGAAGAAAAAGTGACATAGCACGGTTCCATCAGAACTAGATTAACTTTTGAATTTTTTTCTTTGCATTTCAATTGTTTTATCCAAGCCAACTGCATTAATGTTTGTGTATCAGTTAGCGTTTGCTGTGTAATGAATCCTCCAAATTTGAGTGGATTAAAATAACAAACAACCGTGCATTCAGGGATAAGTCGGCAAGCTGACGGCTTAGAATGAGCTCAGCTCTCCTGGTTCGGTCTGGGCGCATTACATCTGCAGTCAGCTCCTGGGCCGTCCGGGACCTGGCCAGCCCAGGCCACGCTCGGCTGAGACGGGCGCTGCCTCGGCCCTGGCCCCGGGGTCCCTCATGCTCTGTGAGTCTGGGCTCTTTCACACGGTGCCAGCCCGGGGTCCCCACGGGAATCAGACGTGCGCAAGGTCTCCCGATGTCAAGGCTTGACGCTGACACGGTGTCATTCCCGCTTCGTCCTTGTAACCCGTCCAAGGGGCGAGACCCGCCCAGATGCGAGGGGCTCGGAGACGCGCCCCACCTCCTGCAGGGGAGCTGCAGCTTCACCGTGGAAGAGACGACGGGATGATGCTGATGCGGTCATCAGTCACCCGCCGGTCTGGCGAGGCCCAGGCCCTCCGTCCTCGGCTGCCACGCTCGCCCGTGTGACTCGTCACAGAGCGCACGCACCGGCAGGGTGACGTTTGTGACAGCAGGGAGCGGGCCACGTGGAATTGTCCTGAGGACGTCTGCTGGTCTGCGGCCCTCCACCTGCTCCTGCGTCCTCTGCTGACAACGTTCGAGCGTATGGGGCCCGCCGCTTCCTGTCCGTCAGGCGCCTGGCCTGACGATGGAGCCGCCTCGCGAGTCAGCCGGTGGGAACGCACCATCCTCCCTCACCACACGGACCAGTCCCGACATAGGACCCCTGAGCACATCCCTGGGGCTTTGCTAACATACGATGGCAAAGAGGCTTTTCCCACCGTGCTGTTCCCGTTGCTGTGAGGACGGGCCAGGGGCCGCCCCAAGGGAGAGTCGGCCTGAACATCAAACCAGCCCAGAAGCAAGACAATCCGAGGAAGAAGCTCACCCTTCCTTAACTACCTGGAGAACTGGAAATCACACAAGCCGATAATGTTCCCCATCCCCACTCCAGGCTAATTTCAGTTGAGATCCCATCCCCTGTGATGGAAAGAATCTCGTCTCATATAGGTTAGAAGATGTGCTTTTGATAGAAATTGCTGAAGAGGCTGAGGTTGGGTTAGAAACAGAACTTGGGGTCCATGCCTGCCCATCGCTGGCAGTGGGAACAGAATGGATGGGGAGTGAAGGAAAGGCACGATTTTTCCTGAAAGAAAAAAAAGCATCAGGAAGCCTAAGGTAGACTCAGGAGGTTGATGCTTAGCTTCAAGGACTAAACCATCTTTATGTATTAGGATACAAACAACCTTTTAATGGGATAGTTTAGGGACCGCATTGATAAGTGGAGGAAAACTTATGACTCGAAATCTATTTTTTTTCTTTTAGATAATGCATGGGAAGTGTTCTTGAAGTATTTTACTCTTAAACAAATATTCACCAGAGTGGCTGGAACAAATTAATAGGGGTGTGAAGCAGGAGCTGAAAAGCCGTGTAGGATCAGATTCTGTGGAAGTTGGCATGTCCTAGGTGAGAAGCTCAAGGTCTATCGACGCGGATAACTTAAATCTTTCTATGGTGAAAAAACTCAGCATAGACTAGATGCTGTTCTTTCTTTAAATCTTTGACTTCACTGGGATTTTTATGTAACATTTGAGAGATTTTAGGCAGCTTTCAAAATTTAAGTTCAAATGTTTCAAAATTTGAGTTTTGAAAGTATCAAACACTTGCTTAATGAGGGAAAAGCGACAGTCAGCTGAATCACATGCTCCGTATGTTATGTGTTGCCCAGGCTTGGAAACAGCACAAGGTCAAGCCCGTGGGCTAAGGGCAGCCCTGTTGCCCTTCTGAGGAGTGCCACGAAGGTCGGCGGCTGGTGCCACAGACTCAGACACCATCCGAGACGGCAAACATCGCTCGTCATGAGGAAGTTTGTTTCTGCGGCATTCAGTATTCATACCATCTTAATTCCTGCCTAGTATTCTCTTTCGACTTTGTTATTTTAAGAAAATCCTGTCACTTAAATGGTAGTTACTTTTTAAACAACCCTCTCGGTCCATGCTATAAGTGGATTATCCATGTGCCACTGTGTTTGTTTTGCTAGGGGCTGAGCCCGTCTGTAGGAATCATAACACTGTGGTCAGTCCTGAAGAAGTACTGTGATTCATCAGGAGACTCGGTTTATTCAGAGAGAAACTGAGTAAATAACTCAAGAAAGCGAACGTGGAGCGAGTCACGTTTCTCAGCGGAGCGGAGTTTCAGGATCCTGACGCTTGTCCCACGTCGTCAGGGCTGAAGGAGGCGTTTCTCCCAGTCCCTTAAGGACTCCTCAGGAGTGAAGCGAGGCTGCGGAGCGCAAGCCATCCTCCTGCCACCGTGGGAACGTAGCGTCTGCTGACAAACGCGGAGATACTCTTTCCGCCACTTCCCCCGGAGGGATTCGCTCTTAGAACTTGAATGAAGTTGTTTTCAATGCTTATGCCCATAAAGAAAAGACCGCATTTGTCAGCATCTTGGCACAGCTTGCCATTTCACAAATGGACTAGCCTGAAGGCAAATCTGGGAGAAAATCTACTTCCTTTTAAATACTCCCAACCAGAGGATTATGAGAAGGGGATATTGGCAAGTACTTATGATTGCTGGATTTTTCTCTAGTTCAAATATAACCTTCTATTGAATCGGAAGCTAGAGTAAGTGAACGAGCAGAGAGGAAGCCACAAGGACGTCTGCGCTGTGACCGAGATTTCTTCAAAGACGACGATGCGTCACATAGCGAATCTGTGAAAATTGGCAGGTGCAATCAACCTGCTTTGCCCGAGGATCCCAGATGCGCATAATGGACATGTCCCCAGGACAGAGCCTGATGAATGTCGAGGACATCACAGCCCACACTCTGCCTCCGGTCTTGTTCAGATTTATTGTTAGTGCAATAGCGCCTTTAGGAATGGAACACCAGGCTATATTTTTTAAGTCAAGTGACATCTTTGCAATGCCTAATAGAGATGGCCCAATTTAGAAATGCTGAAAACACCATTTTTATGCAATACCTACTGATAAAAGGTAGTTATGTGATTATCAAGTCTTCCTTCAACGTAATTGATTCTGAAACCCTGAATGAAATTGTTGCTTAGGGCTGATACCAATGTAGAAAAAAATGTTTCTGTGTGTCAGTGTTGGAGGAAGTGCTTGGCACCCTTGGGGGCCGGGGGGCAGGCCCTTACAAGAAGCCGCCGTGGGAAACGGTGTTTTCCGCTTGGCGTCTTTGAAGGAGAGGGTCCCATTTTCCATGGAGGTGACATCAGGTAATGATTTCACCTTGAGGAACCGTAAATAGCTCTGGCACAAATCAAAATAACGTGGGAGAGTGAAAGTTTTTCTTCTCCTACTTAAAACTTTTCCTGAAATTTAGAAATCAAACTGCTCGCCGTGGCTGGTCGGACACTAGACAGCCCGCCTTGGCCGAGCTCCTCCGTCTCGGCTCGTGCTAACGTCCCATGCTCGCACGCTAGAGCCTCGCTTCCCTCTCGGGCTTCCAGAAGTCTCTCCATCATTCCCCGGGGGCTCAGCGCCTCTGCGCTTGCCTCTTATTTGCCGGGAACACACTTCTCCAGATCTTTCTATGACTGGCTCTTCGTACCTTTGCGGCCACCTCAGATCAGTCACCGCCATAGAACCATCTTCTCCTGGAACCCGCTCCAGGTAGCCCGCGCCTGGCGCCACCACGGGCTCCTGTCACTCCCATCCACCTTTGCTTTCATCTTCAATGCTCTTTTCATCCGAAGTATATTATTTTATACACTTGTGTATTGTCCATTTTCTAGGTAAGTTCTACGCAGGCAAAAACAGGTTAAGTCGTATTGCGGCCGCGTCTCTCATGGTACCGTGCCCGACTCATAGTAAACACTCAATGAATGTGTCTAAATAAGTGGTCAGCCTCTCAGAGTCAGCCCCCATGACTACCGGGGGCGATCGGCATTTCCAAGCACTTTAGGACTCCATGGGATAGTGTTAGAATCCAATGTTAGGCATAAGTGTTTTAATCGCAATATATTGTTTGGTCTCAGCGAGGCACCTTTTCACTTAAAAAAATACGATATATACTGAACACACAAAGCTACTCTTCCTTTTTGAAGCTAACTAACGCACTTTGCTTAGACACCCCTGGCGCGGGCAGACACCCCTTCAGCGTCGCTTGTCCGGGGAGCATCATAACCCACACAGAGCCAGCGCTGCTCTAACAGCATCCGGTAGTAACTGCTCACTGATATGGCGTTAGCAATTGAACATTCAAACCTTGGGGCTGTATTTTATCTCAAGATGTAGTTGTTTATTCCTTTCCAGTTCCGGGGTTATCCGTCAAGGGGATGCCCAACACCTCTCCCCAAGACGCTGTAGCGCCTCCTGGGGGTCCCCCCGTTTCGTGGCACCGTCTGCACCCTTTCCGAGCTGGAGTGCATGGCCACACACGCCTACGCAGACAAAGCTTCATACAGCGCAGCTGATTTCTGCCATTATCTGTGTCGAGACCTGCACAGATCCCATTTCCTGTGAAGTTCAAACTGTCTAATCGAGCATTCGAATTCAATTTCCTTTAACAAATATTGAAAGTCCTCCAATTAATTCATTTCAACCTGTGCCACAAGCCAAGTCTTCCTCGATCTCCCTGTGTACCTGTCATTTCGGGCAGGCTGTACTACGAGTCCCATCTCAGCACAGGCTTTTTCTCGTTCCCACGTCTCTCTCCAGGTGAATGTCCCCACCTGCGCTGTCCTTCTTCAGATCGTTTCTCCTATTGAAGTCAAGTCCAGCCTTTGCCAGCCAAGTTCATATAGAACCTGCGCTCTCGATAATCCTCCAAGCAACAGAGAACACCTATTTCTCCTTAACTCTGTTCCACCAAGAGGAATTTTCTCATTTCTACGCACTTTGCGTAAAAAGAGGTCATTTTTTTCTCAAATACATACTCATTCCGAGAACTCTATTCACTCTAGTTGAAAATAAGTTTATAATTATAGAATGCTCAGTTCTAAATGGAAAATAAAGACTAGCCTTTCGTTTTTATTTTAATTTTTCAATTCGAGTTGACATTTAATATTATTTGATATTAGTTTCAGGTGTTCGGCATCGTGGTTAGCATTTATATGATTTACAAAGCGCTCTCCCTGATTAGTACCCATCTGGAGCTGTATGTGGTTATTACAATATTATCGACTATATTCCCCGTGACAGTTTTGTAACTGCCAATTTGTACTTTTTAATCCCTTTGCCGTTTTCACCCAGCCGCCCCCGCCCCCCACCCTCCCTCCCATCTGGCCATTGCCAGTTTGTTCTCCGTGTCTATGAGTCTGTTTTCATTTTGTTGGCTCACTTATTTTGTTCTTTACTTACACATGTAAGTAAAATCATATGGTATTTTTCTTTGTCTGACTTATTTCACTTAGCATAATATCCTCTACGTCCGTTTATGTCATTGCAAATGGTGAGGTTCATTTTTTTTAAGGCTGAGTAATATTTCATTGGATATACGGACCATGACTTCTTCATTCAGTCGTCTCTTGATGGGCACTTGGGTTTCTTCCATATCGTGGTTATTGTAAATTGTGCTGCAATGCACATAGGGATGCATATATGTTTGAAATTAGTGTTGTTGTTTTTTTTTTTCGGATAAATACACAGAAAGGGATTTACCGGGTCATGTGGTAATTCTATTTTTAGTTTTTTGGAGGAATCTACATACTGTTTTTCATGATGACTGTGCCAATTTGCAAGCACACCAACAGTGCACGAGAGGTCCCTTTTCTCCACAGCCTCACCAACACCTGTTGTTTGTTGATGTATTGATGACAGCGATTCTGACAGGTGTGAGGTGATATCTCATTGGGGATAAAATTTGCATTTCTCTGATGGTTAGTGACATCGAGCATCTTTTCATATGTC
Source organism: Pteropus vampyrus (assembly GCF_000151845.1). Taxonomy (NCBI): domain Eukaryota; kingdom Metazoa; phylum Chordata; class Mammalia; order Chiroptera; family Pteropodidae; genus Pteropus; species Pteropus vampyrus. Next base: position 205,241 of record NW_011889190.1, read on the forward strand.
TGTTGGCCATCTGTATGTCCTCTTTGGAGAAATGCCTATTCAGATCCTCTGCCCATTTTTTAATTGGATTTTTTTTTTGGTGTTGTGTTGTATGATTTCTTTATAAATTTTGCATATTAACCCCTATCTGATGTATCATTGGCAAATATCTTCTCCCCCCTTTTTTTTATGTTTTTCCCTCCACTAGGCTGTCTTTTTGTTTTGTCGATGACATCCTTTGCAGTGCAAAAACATTTTAGTTTGATGTAGTGTATTTGTTTATTTTTTCTTTTATTTTTCTTGCCTAAAACACTATATCAGAAAAAATATTATGAAGAGCAATGTCAGAGAGTTTACTGCCTATGTCTTCGAAGAGTTTTATGGTTTCAATCTTACATTTAAGTCTTTAATCTGTTTTGAGATTATTTTTGTATACGGCATAAGAAGTGATACAGTTTCATTTTTTTGCATGCATCTGTCCAGCTTTGCTAGCATCATTTATTGACGAGGCTGTCTTTATCTCATTGTATGTTTTTGCCTCCTTTGTCATAGATTAAGTGACCATGTGGGCGTGGTTTTATTTCTGGGCTCTCTATTCTGTT
>NW_011889190.1:205871-209571 GCF_000151845.1 Pteropus vampyrus
AGGCTGTCTTTATCTCATTGTATGTTTTTGCCTCCTTTGTCATAGATTAAGTGACCATGTGGGCGTGGTTTTATTTCTGGGCTCTCTATTCTGTTCCATTGATCTATGTATCTGTTTTTATGCCAGTACCATGCTGTTTTAATTACGATAGCCTTGTAGTATAGTTGAAAATCAAGTAGTATACCTCCAGCGTTGTACTTCTTTTTCAAGATTGCCATGGCTATTCAGGATCTTTGATGATTCCATATACATTTTTTGGGGATAATTTGTTCCGAATGGTGAAAAATGCCATTGGTATTTTGATAGGGATTGCGTTGAATCTATAAATTGAATCTATAAATCTATAAAATGTTTGGACATTTTAACAATGATAATTCTTCCTATTCACGAGCATGGTATATGCTTCTATTTTTGTGTATCTCCTTCAAATTTTTTCTTCAGTGACTTATAGTTTTCCAAGTACAGGTCTTTTACCTCCTTGGTTAAATTTATTCCTATATATTTTATTGTTTCTGATGTAATTGTAAGTGGGATTGTTTTCTTAATTTCTCTTTTTGATAGTTTATTATCGATGTATAAGAATGCAACCGATTTCTGAATATTAATTTCATACCCTGCTACTTTACTGAATCATTTATCAGTTTTAATAGTTTTTTGGTGGAATTTTTAGGGTTCTCTATAGAGTATCATGTCATCTGCAAATAATGACAGTTTTACTTCTTCCTTTCCAATTTGGGTGCCTTTTACTTCTTTTTTTTATCTGCTTGCTATGGCTAGTACTTCCAACACTATGTTAAATAATGGTGGTAAAAGTGGATATCCTCATCTTGTTCCTGATTTTTAAAAAAACGCTTTTAGCTTTTCTCTTTCCAGTAGGATGTTCAGTAGGATGTGCTGAGGCATGTTCTCTCTATTCTCACTTTGCTGAGAGTTTTTATTCTTCGCATGCTGGATTTTGTCAAACTCTTTTTCTGCATCTATCGACATGACCGTATGACTATTATCTTTCAATCTGGTAACGCGGTGGATCACATTCATTCATGTGCAGATATCAACCAACCTTGCATCCCAGGAATAAATCCCATTTGGTCGTGGTGTATGATTTTTTTAATGTCTTGCTGAATTCAGTTTGCTAATATTTCATTGAGGATTTTTGCATCGAGGTTCATCAGGGATATCGGCCTATAATTTTCTTTTTTTGTAATGGCTTTGTCTGGGTTAAGAATCAGGGTAATGCTGGCCTTGTGAAATGAGCTTGGGAGTTTTCCTTTCTCTTGAATTTGTTGGAATATCTGAGAAGAGTAGGTGTTAATTCTTCTTTGAATGTTTTGTAAAACTCACTGATGAAGCCATCTGGTCCAGAACTTCCATTTGTTGGGAGTTTTTGATGACTAATTCGATTTTATTAATAATAACTGGTCAGTTCAGAATTGCTGTTTCTTCTGACTCAGTCTTGGTAGATTATGTTTTTAGAAATATATTAATTTCTTCAAAATTGTCCAATTTGTTGACATACAATTTTCTTATAATCCTTTGTATTTCTCTGGAGTCAGTTGTCACTTCTCTTTCATTTCTTTTTATTTTTGGGTCTTTTCTCTTTTTTTTTTTCCTGATAAGTGTGGTTGAAGATGTATAAATTTTGATTATCTTTCAAAAAAAAAAAAACCAGCTTTTAGTTTCATTGGTCTTTTGTACTGTTTTCTTAGCCTTTATTTTACTTCTTCTCTGATCTTTACAATTTTTTTACTGTGGTCTTTGCTTGTTGTTCTTTTTCTAGTTCCTTTAGGTGTAAGTTTAGATTGTTTATTTGAGATTTTTCTTGGTCCTTGAGGTGAGCTTGTGTTACTATGAATTTCTCTGGACTGCTTTCGCTGTATGCCATTGATCTTGAGACGTTGTGTTTTCATTTTTATTTTTCTCAAGGTATTTTTTTTTTTATTTCTTCCTTGATCTCGTTGTTAACCCATTCATTGCTAAGTAGCACATTATTTAGCCTCCATGTGTCTGTGTAATATTTTTTTCTTGTAATTGATTTCTGGTTTCATACCATTGTGGTCAGAGAAGACACTTGATATGATTTCAATCTTCTTGAAAGTACTAGACTTGTTTTGTGGCCTAACATGTGGTCTATCTTGGAAAATGTTCCATGCGACTTGAGAAGAATGTATATTCTGCTGCTTTGAGATGAAACACTCTAAAAATATCAATTAAATCCATCTGGTCTAGTGAGTCATTTAAGGCTGCTGTTTCCTTGTTGATTTTCTGTCCCCTCCTGTGACTACCGTACTGTCGATCTCTCTCTTTACATCGGTCAATATTTGCTTTATATATTTAGGTGCTCCTAGGTTGGGTACATAAACGTTCACTAGGATTACATCCTCTCATTGGATCGATCCCTTTATCATCATGTAATGTTCCTGTTTGTCTATTATTATAGTCTATTTTGTCTGATATAAGAATTGCTACCCCTGCTTTTTTTTTTTTTAATTTCTATTTGCATGAGACATGGAAACATCTCTTTACTTTCCGTCCGTGTGTGCCTTTCCATCTGAAGTGGGTCTCTGTAACCAGCACGTATATGGGTCTTTTTTCTTATCCATTTTGCTACCCCATGTCTTTTAATTTGGACATTTAAACCATTTACATTTAAAGTGATTATCGACAGGTACATAGTTATTGCCATTTTACCATTCATATTTATGATTTTTTTCTACCCTTTCTTCTTAAAAATGCCCTTCAACATCTCTTGTCATACTGGCTTGGTAGTGACGAATTTCTTTAGCTTTTCCTGGCTGGGGAGCTCTTTTTCTCTCCTTCCATCTTAATTGGCAGCTTTGCCGCGTAGGAGAATCTTGGTTGTGGGTCTTTGCTTTTCATCACTTTGACTGTTTTGGGCCAATTCCTTCCGGCCTGCAGAGTTCTTGTTGTGAGATCGGCTGACAGTCTTACGGGAGCTCCCTCGTTGGTGAATAACTGCCTTTCTCTTGCTGCTTTTAAGAATCTCTCTTTGTATTTAAGTGCTGGCATTTTTATTATGATGTGTCTTGCTGTGGGCCTGTTTGGGTTCATGTCGTTTGGCGCTCTGCGCTTCCTGGGCTTGTATGTCTGTTTTCTTCACCAGGTTAGGGACGTATTCCATCGTTATTTCTTCGAATAGTTTCTCAATCCCTTGCTTTCTCTCTACTTCTCCTGGTACCTCTGTGATGTGAATGTTGTCGCACCTGATATTGTTACAGAGGTCGCTTAAACTACACTCATTTATTTCTTATTCTGTTTTCTTTTGCTGTTTCGATTGGGTGTTTTCTGCTACCTTGTCTTCCAAATCTCTGATTCAGTCCTCTTCTTCATCTGACCTACTGGTGAGTCCTTCTAGTGTATTCTTCAGTTATTGTATTCTTCGTTTCTGACTGGTCTTTTTTATGATTCTCCCCCTTTTTTTTTTAATGCTCACTATCTCTTTGTTGAGTTCATCTATTCTTCCCCTAATTTCCTTGAGCATCGTTATAACCAGTGTTTTGAAGTCTGTGTCTGGTAGGTTGCTTGCCTCCATTTTATTTAGTTCTTTTTCTGGAGTTTTCTCCTGTTGGTTCATTTAGAACGTGTTTCTTTGTTGCCTCATTATGGCTGCCACTCTGTGTTTGTGGCTGTGTATTAGGTAGGACTGCTATGTCTCCCAGTCTTAGCCTGGTGACCTTACATG
>NW_011889190.1:209621-214658 GCF_000151845.1 Pteropus vampyrus
TCTCTCTTTGTATTTAAGTGCTGGCATTTTTATTATGATGTGTCTTGCTGTGGGCCTGTTTGGGTTCATGTCGTTTGGCGCTCTGCGCTTCCTGGGCTTGTATGTCTCTTTTCTTCACCAGGTTAGGGACGTATTCCATCGTTATTTCTTCGAATAGTTTCTCAATCCCTTGCTTTCTCTCTACTTCTCCTGGTACCTCTGTGATGTGAATGTTGTCACACCTGATATTGTTACAGAGGTCGCTTAAACTACACTCATTTATTTCTTATTCCGTTTTCTTTTGCTGTTTCGATCGGGTGTTTTCTGCTACCTTGTCTTCCAAATCTCTGATTCAGTCCTCTTCTTCATCTGACCTACTGGTGAGTCCTTCTAGTGTATTCTTCAGTTATTGTATTCTTCATTTCTGACTGGTCTTGTTTATGATTCTCCCCCTTTTTTTTTTAATGCTCACTATCTCTTTGTTGAGTTCATCTATTCTTCCCCTAATTTCCTTGAGCATCGTTATAACCAGTGTTTTGAAGTCTGTGTCTGGTAGGTTGCTTGCCTCCATTTTATTTAGTTCTTTTTCTGGAGTTTTCTCCTGTTGGTTCATTTAGAACGTGTTTCTTTGTTGCCTCATTATGGCTGCCACTCTGTGTTTGTGGCTGTGTATTAGGTAGGACTGCTATGTCTCCCAGTCTTAGCCTGGTGACCTTACATGGTAGGTGCCCTTGTGGCCCGGTGGTGCAGTCTCCCTAGTCACCAGTGCTGGGTGCTCTGGGTGTCCCTTGTGTGTGTGTGCCCTCTCATTGTAGTTGAGCCTTGGTTGCTGTTGGCAGGTCAGTAAATGAAACCGACTCTCAGGCTGACTGTGGGTGATTGGCCACACCCACAGGGTATGAGCTGCAGTGTGGGGCTGACCCCATGGAAAGGGATTTGCCACAGTGGGCTTGTGTGCCTGCTGAGACCACTCCTTGGGTGTGCCACCTGTGGGGCTAATCAGGTGGCGGTCTGTTGAGGCCTCCAGGTGTGTTGGTTCTGGGCCCCTTTGGGAGGGAGCTTTCATGCAGGTGAAGATCTGCTGCTGTCTGTGACTACCTGGGGCTACCTTGAAAAGCAATCCATGGTTGGTCACTGCCTGAGCTGGACCTAGAGGCATGTGGGAGAGGTCACACGGGGGACTGAGGCTGCCCGCCACCAGTACCAGGTCTGAAGAAGCTCAGCAAAAGGCGTAGGGCAGCCCTAGGCCTGAGGCTGACTGCCAGCTGCCTCTAAGCCTCTGTGGCTAAATGAGCCTCAGGTGATACGCGAGCTGGGTGAGGTGGTGTCTCGGGGAGTCACCAGGGTGGGGCATGTGATGTTCCCCAGGTTGGTGACGATTCAGATTTTGCCAGTGCTGACCTCATGGCCACTCTCAAATCACGCTGAAACCAGTCGCTGCCTGCCTTGAGCCCACAGCCCCCAGAGATTTCTTTAAGAAACACTGCCCACCACTGAACTTGTCTCCCAAGGTGCGCTAGCTGAAGCCTGTACATTGCTGCGGAAGGAGGTCCCTGTTGAGGGTGTGGAGTGGGCTTGGTTTCCCTGGCAACAAAATTGCCACCCATAATGGTGAGTTGGGTGGGCGGGGCCCAGGGAGCCAGAGGTAGAGCAAGTGGATCTCACCAGGCCAATCAGAGTCGGGCTTGGCCGTGCGGGGGCGGGCTCAACACAGCAAGGTGGTGCCGACCTGCAGGCTGCACAGGAGGGGGGCCCAGCACAAGGACAATGGTGGCTGACCCTTCAGCCCTCACCCTGAAGCCACACAGCCTTTCCCAGAACGTCTCTGGCGCCTCCCGAGCTGCTGTCCCTCCGCCGGAGCCCAGGGTGAGTGTCTGCGAGCGGGCGGTCTGTGCACGAGCCCTGAAAGGAACGTCTGGGTTTCCAGGTTCCTTACGCCTCACCCGGGACGCTTGGAATCCCCATGGGTTTTTACTGTGGGCCCTTCTCTTCCCAGCACTGGAACCCCAGTCTGGGGAGCCTGTTGTGGGGCTGAGTCCCCACACTTCTCCGGGGGGCCTCTGCGGCTGAGATACCCTCTCGATGCTCAACTGCCATGCCCAGGGGCAGGGCCAGCCTATTCCGTGTCTCCACCCTCCTACCAGCATTGAGGTGGCCTCTTATGTATGTCCTTGGTTATAGGTGATGTGTTCCGCTAGTCTTCAGGTGGTTCTCTGGGTTGACTATTCTATAATTTAGTTGCAATTTTAATGCGATTTGGGAGGAGACATGCATAGCGTTCACCTGCCCCACAATCTTGACCGGAACCTGAAGACTAACATTTAATATTTGGTTCGCTATATTCTACTATACCTAACGCTTTACAATTCACAAAGTGTTTTATGTGCAGTGTTTCTTCTGCGCTTGAGAGTGGTCGGGGAAGGGTTATTATCTTCTATAGCTGCAGAATCTGAAATTCAGAGGCAAATGGATTATCAAGGACCATAGGACTAGAAAATGGCAGAGGTTATGATGACAATACTATGCTCAGATGAAAACTTTGTTCACTATTTATTCAAGACATCGCTTCTCGACACAGATCAAATTTGTGTAACAGTTGTTTTTCTAAAGTTGACATCAATCGTGTTTAGAGGCCAGGTTCTGTTCATAGTGTAATGTGATTTAAAGAGGTAGTCTGAAAATTTTTATGACCAACCAATAAAGGGGTAATACAAGGTGCAGTTATAAGTTATAAGCAAATAAACCCAACATATCTATATGTTACATACATTATAGAACATGAAAATATAAATTAACTAACATATTAGACAAAATAGATAGGTATAGAATTTCTGACACTTTCTTTCCTCCCCGTCAATAGTTTAGCTTGTCTACTTTCTAAGAGCAAACCGCCCCACTTTGGAGACGATGAATTTTAAAGATAAGAAAGGATGTGTCCTTTGTGGGTGAGGTGACAAGGAAACGCAGGCCATCTTCATCCAAAGCAGTTCTCAACTCAGAATAATGAGAAAATTGGGGTAGAAACGCAGTCACATTTGAAACATCATGAGTAAAGCAAAAGTAGGTAAATTGGGAAAAATAGATTCAATGTACCTCATTTCATTAAAATAGTATGCGAACCTTAGAACACAGTCGCAATTCTACAGACACCATCTGAACTTGTAGGTAGATGCATCGGTGGTCAATACCCGTGCGACTAACCATGCCCCCAAATTAGTGCATTCAAACAATTCACTTTTTATAGTTCTGCAGGTTGTGTGGACATTTTCTCTGCTTGCTTCACTTTGTCCCTCTTGTGTGGCTTCACTGAGTTGGAATCGAAGTCCTGGACAGCTGGAAAGGGAGAGAAGATAAATTATCGAAGGCCTCCTCATTCATGATAGGGAACGGGCGTTTACTCAAAATGTCTCCTAATGATATGGAGTTGTTTATGGAGGTTTTGCATCTATATCATCATTTTCCTTTATTTTTTTAAAAGAAACACCTTGGTATATTTTAAACTAGTGCGATTCGCCAGACCAGCTAATCCATATGGAAGTCATGCAGTTCTAAACTTAACTTTGCAGTGAGGACTTTTCAGAATGCCACCCTCAGCAACTCAGCTTGAACCCTGTTCAGCTTGGTCATTGCATTAAGGATGTGTCAGTGCATTGAATTTTCGCAAACCGAGCCCACCCCGTGAAACAGCACTCTGGTCAAGGTGCAGACCACGACTGCCATCGAGGAAGCCCCCCAATCACAGTTGAGACTTCAAATCACGCAGATTAGTTTTACATGCTAATTATACGAAATGCGAACGTGTCTATTTCATGTATATCTATATTTATATATCTAGACAGAGGTGTGCTGAAAATAACTTGTAGAGGCTCTTGAGAGATGAGTTTTGTTTTTTAACAGGAATTTTGTAAGTTGTTAGACACAGCCGTTATTCAAAATTAAACTATATAACTTAAAAGTCATATTAAAAAGGTAATAAATATTCAAAACTCATTACTTCCTAATGGTTTTAGTACCTTTTTCTATTATTTAGGGTCTTGGGGTTATTTATATTGTTTCACCTCCGTGGTGGGAAACGTCTCCCCGAATCCCCATCTGGCGACGTCGTGTCGTCAGCTGGAATCAGCCGCGGGAGTATTTATACCACAGAAATAGGCAAATGCGACACTTTGGGGCTTGAGTTAGTGCCGATGCCGAAAGCGTTTTCAGTAATTAAATACTCTGCATGAGAGTGAGAAATAGTTTAATGTTATATCACAAGTCAGACTTAATATCAGTAAATTTACCTGGAACACAGTTCGAGGATTGGAATGCAGCTCCAGCTGTCAGGTCGGTGATGAATCGCCACCGCAGGCTGGCTGGGAACATGAGCATTCGGTAAGTTAATGGAAGCCTTCTGGGGGAGTAAGTTAACTTTATGGAATTTATAATAAGGTGCATCATATATTTTATTCTCAAATTGTCTGCTATACATCCATCTGGTAATAACGTATGTGTATGTACACATACAGACGTATAGACATGTAAACATGAGTACACAACCATTTTTCAGAGAGGCGGTCACTAACATCGGCTAGCGTACTTCTGTTTGGGCTTTCTTTTTTTTTTATGTGTTTGCCTCTTTTTGGTGGAAGTATGCCACATTTATAGACTTATTAGGCAACTAGATCACGGTGACCTCAAAAAGTAGATGTAATAGATCAATATATTGTTGTTTTTGTCTATTTTAGCATTAATTTAGATTTAGATACTTTTTCTCCTATAGAATTAGTACTCCTTTTAGAAACAAACATAACAAAAGTTGACTCTTTAAAAAAACAAAAACTTCACCTCATAGGTGACCAGAAAAACAGATGAAAAGCGTTTCTTTCCCTCATAATTAAAAGTTCAAACTTGCATTCCCCAATGCTGGCGGCAAACAACAGGTGTCATCTGCTCACGTCGCCGGAAGCTGGCAGTGAAGACGCTCGGGGGCTTAGGGAACTAAAGCCGATATTTGCAGAAAGGACAAAAGCCTCCCCAGAGGCTCTGGCCAGCTCTGCCATCAGTTCTGAGCACCAA
>NW_011889190.1:215448-219127 GCF_000151845.1 Pteropus vampyrus
TTTAGATTTAGATACTTTTTCTCCTATAGAATTAGTACTCCTTTTAGAAACAAACATAACAAAAGTTGACTCTTTAAAAAAACAAAAACCTCACCTCATAGGTGACCAGAAAAACAGATGAAAAGCGTTTCTTTCCCTCATAATTAAAAGTTCAAACTTGCATTCCCCAACGCTGGCAGCAAACAACAGGTGTCATCTGCTCACGTCGCCGGAAGCTGGCAGTGAAGACACTCGGGGGCTTAGGGAACTAAAGCCGATATTTGCAGAAAGGACAAAAGCCTCCCCAGAGGCTCTGGCCAGCTCTGCCATCAGTTCTGAGCACCAAGGTGGGAACCGTGCCATGTCTTCTGTGAGTCAGGACACGGAGGCCAGCTGTCCTACCTGTGCCTGCACGCGTGGCATTACGGAGAGCTGGTGCTGGAGGACATCGAGGTGCTGCGTTTGTGGCCGGGCCTCCCCGGGGGCACCTGCTCCAACCTCCGGTAACGGGGGGCCGTGCCACCTGGGAGCCTGTAATGGCCACGTGGCCCCCTCCGAGGCGTTCCTTACGCAGCGCTGCTGCCTGGGCCCCATCAGAGCAGACCCTCGGGCAGACGGAAGTCCCTGGCAAGCCTGTCCCACTGACCAGCCCCATCTCTCCTGGACAGAAGGTGGCGGGTTGCAGAAGCTGGGTCCCCTCGTTTCTGAGAACGCGGTTTCAGAGCCCAAAGTATGTGAGGCTCGTCGGCGCCCATGCCTGCTTAGAGAACAGGTTCCAGAAAAGTCACCTCCCATTCACCTGCCGGTGCCCTGTTTGCCCCGTGGCATCTACCCATCGTCTGTCCTGTTACGAGGTTAAAATCACTCCTACGGAGCGCGTGGGACAGAGGGAAAGGGATGTGGAAGAAAAGTCTGCCTGGGGACTCGCCTCTGCCTATTCCGGTTCGGTCCCTGAGGGCCTTGAGCTTGGGGTCCCGGCGCCTGAGATGACCACGCCCTTTCCAGTCCCGGCGTTGAATGATTCGACGATGAGGAGCGTGACACCATCGTCCTGCTTCCGGACCGTGCCAGCCAAGGACTCGAGGACACCAGCGCTGTCGGCCAGAAGCTGCGTCGGGCTCCCCCGCGAGGTCCACGTATCCCGCTCATGCGGCTCCCGGGGCCGGTCACGAGTGCCTCGCGCTGCGCTGTGCTCCTGTCCATCGAACACCTTCTGCCTGTTCCTCAGATGTTTTTGGCTCTCGCGGGCGGGCGGGTCCGTTTTGACGCCGATGCTGCCGTGGCGTTGGCGCATGTCGGCTGCAGCTGCCCGACTGAGGCCGAGCCGTCCGCGCGTCCCAGCGCCCACCCCACCGACGCGTCTGTCGTTCGGAATGGTCCGTGAGGCTGTCGGACGCGCCAAACAAACTCTTAACGTGGGGAGAGGGCCCGGGACAGTGTCCGGCACCTGAGGTGTCAGGAAGGCAAACACTCAGCCCCCTGCCACCCTTCCGTCCTGGGTGGACGCCACGCGGGTTCCCGGTGGAGCGCTGAGCGCTGGGTCATCGGGGGGCGGGGGGGTCTGAAGCAGAGACTAGAGGGCGCCGCACGCCTGGCGGAGCTAAGACGACGTGTCCCGAACGTCCCTTCCCTGTCCGGTTCGGGATCCACGCTGACCAACAAGGAAGGCGAGCTCGGAGGACAGCCTCCTGCCACCCGGCTTCTGTCCCGTCCGTGGGCGACGGCGACCCCAGGCCCCGCCCCCCGGTTTCAGAGCGGACAGTCCACCTGGGCTCCCCTTCACTTGTCCATTCTGGCAGCTGGGCTCACGGGCTCCCCAGACCCCGGCTGCGGTGCCCGGACGTCTTGTCGCTGACCGTGTGGTCCAGGCCCCCGGCGTGGGGCCTCCGCTCTCCGGCCTCGTGGACAGTGGGACGGGTCTTGTTCCTGAAGTGAATCCGCCACCCGTCTTACCCACAGCGAGTCTGCTTTCCTGATCGAAACTCCGGACGCTAACTCCCCTTACCGGGGCGTCCCCCGTGGAGTCTGGCGAGGTTCTCGGGGAACTCAGATTTTCCATGTGCCGTGTGACTGGGGAAGTGGCGGGATCCTTTGCAGACATTAGAGAAGCATTAACATTTTGGTCTCCAATTCCGCGTGGAGGACCAACAGTCTCCCCGTGTCACTTTGTTCCCGACCAGCACTTCCCACGTACCGTCCGAACCTCTTCTGAACCGTCACCACCCCCAACGGGCAGCCTCGGTCCCGCTTCCGCAGACGCCGTGCTTTAATGCTAAATCCCACGACAGCTGAGGGCCGAGATCGTGTAGATCACCGCCCCTCTGGGTGACTTACTGGTGGTTTGACCATGACTTTTAATGCTTTAGCCCAGCGGTCCCCAACCTGTGTGGCACCAGGGGCCGGTGCTCCTGTGAGCACCTGACGCCTGAGGACCTGAGGCGGAGCTGAGGGGCGATGCTGGCGCTGGGAGCGGCCGCGGATACGGATGGAGCTTCGCTGGCTCCCCGGTGCTCACCTCCTGCTGTGCAGCCCGACTCCTAACAGACCAGGACCGGTACCGGTCCGCAGACCAGGGGTTGGGGCCCCTGCTTTTGCCCAAAAAAAGAAAAATGCAAACACATTTCAGGGGATACCGGGCTCTGATAAGGTACCAGGGAATGTCTCTTTTCGACGCAGCGCATACAGAGCCAGATAGAACATGGGGCGTCTCCACGCCCGGCCTCTGCCGCTCGCGCTTCCCCCGCGGTCACGGGCGGGGCCGAGGCGTGTCATTTTGTCCACGATTCTCTGCGCAGCGTGGAGGAGCTGGACGCGGGCCGGGTGCTCACGCACTCGTGTCCGGCCCGCTGGAGCGCGCTGGTCCAGGGAGCCGAGGCCGCTGGCACTTGCTGTCACCTGCCACTCTGCGCCCCACGCACTGCCTCCCGCCCGGGCCGCTGCGGGAAGCTGCCGGCGCCTCATGTTCACCATCCACCTCGCTCTGCCCGTCGTGATGCCGAGAAGAAATGGTTCTAGATGCTTCCAGCTTCCTTGTTCCTTCCTCACGGACACGGCCGCACAGCTCACGTCCGACGGGACGGGCTTCGGGAAGCGCACACCTGCGGGCCGGCCCACTCTGTCCTTTAAGGGGTAAAGCCGCCCCTGGGGGGTTCCGGGCCGTCCTCGGCTTCCGCCCCTGCGCCTCGCGATCGGGTTAACGCCTGCCTCACTGCGTGGGTTTTAGAGACGGCCGCTCGCGTGCGTGGGCCCAGGCTCAGCCACGTCACCGCCGGGTCACGACGAGGGCGGTGTGAGGGGCCGCGTTAACGTCGGCCGTCAGTCACTGCTGCGTCACGTTCTTGATCGTGAGGACAGGACCTGAAAACACGGTGGACGAGGAGGGGTCTGTCCGTCTTCGGCCCCGGGGCTCGGGTGGCTGTGCCTTACCGCCGTGAGTTAAATGCCCAGTGTCGTGACGGACAGGGCCCCACGCTCTGTCCACCAGCATGAGCGAGTAACTGGGCTATTATGACAACAGATAGAACCCCAAATTTAAATGAAGGAATCATTATAGGTGCCAGGAAGAGATGGAGGGACTGTGAACATGCAGATAAAATAACCTCAAATTTTGTTTCAAAACTTCGGCTACAGAGTCAATGACTCTCCTGTCCGTAAACCAGGCTTCCCCGCCTCAGCGCTGCAGGCCTGGTAATTAATCAGA
>NW_011889190.1:219277-220991 GCF_000151845.1 Pteropus vampyrus
CAACAGTCTCCCCGTGTCACTTTGTTCCCGACCAGCACTTCCCACGTACCGTCCGAACCTCTTCTGAACCGTCACCACCCCCAACGGGCAGCCTCGGTCCCGCTTCCGCAGACGCCGTGCTTTAATGCTAAATCCCACGACAGCTGAGGGCCGAGATCGTGTAGCTCGCCGCCCCCTCTGGGTGACTTACTGGTGGTTTGACCATGACTTTTAATGCTTTAGCCCAGCGGTCCCCAACCTGTGTGGCACCAGGGGCCGGTGCTCCTGTGAGCACTTGACGCCTGAGGACCTGAGGCGGAGCTGAGGGGTGATGCTGGCGCTGGGAGCGGCCGCGGATACGGATGGAGCTTTGCTGGCTCCCCGGCGCTCACCTCCTGCTGTGCGGCCCGGCTCCTAACAGACCAGTACCGGTACCGGTCCGCAGGCCAGGGGTTGGGAACCCTTGCTTTTGCCCAAAAAAAGAAAAATGCAAACACATTTCAGGGGATACCGGGCTCTGATAAGGGAATGTCTCTTTTCGACGCAGCACATACAGAGCCAGATAGAACATGGGGCGTCTCCACGCCCAGCCTCTGCCGCTCGCGCTTCCCCCGCGGTCACGGGCGGGGCCGAGGCGTGTCATTTTGTCCACAATTCTCTGCGCGGCGTGGAGGAGCTGGACGCGGGCCGGGTGCTCACTGGGCACTCGTGTCCAGCCCGCTGGAGCGCGCTGGTCCAGGGAGCCGAGGCCGCTGGCGCTTGCTGTCACCTGCCACTCTGCGCCCCACGCGCTGCCTCCTGCCCGGGCCGCTGCGGGAAGCTGCCGGCGCCTCATGTTCACCGTCCACCTCGCTCTGCCCCTCGTGACGCCGAGAAGAAATGGTTCTAGATGCTTCCAGCTTCCTCGTTCCTTCCTCACGGACACGGCCGCACAGCTCACGTCCGACGGGACGGGCTTCGGGAAGCGCACACCTGCGGGCCAGCCCGCTCTGTCCTTTAAGGGGTAAAGCCGCCCCTGGGGGGTTCCGGGCCGTCCTCGGCTTCCGCCCCTGCGCCTCGCGATCGGGTTAACGCCTGCCTCACTGCGTGGGTTTTAGAGACGGCTGCTCGCGTGCGTGGGCCCCGGCTCAGCCACGTCACCGCCGGGTCACGAGGAGGGCGGTGTGAGGGGCCGCGTTAACGTCGGCCGTCAGTCACTGCTGCGTCGTGTTCGTTACCGTGAGGATCCGACCTGAAAATGCGGTTGACGAGGAAGGGTCTGTCCGTCTTCGGCCCCGGGGCTCGGGTGGCTGTGCCTTACCGCCGTGAGTTAAATGCCCAGTGTCGTCATGGACAGGGCCCCACGCTCTGTCCACCAGCATGAGCGAGTAACTGGGCTATTATGACAACAGATAGAACCCCAAATTTAAATGAAGGACTCATTATAGGTGCCAGGAAGAGATGGAGGGACTGTGAACAAGCAGATAAAATAACCTCAAATTTTGTTTCAAAACTTCGGCTACAGAGTCAATGACTCTCCTGTCCGTAAACCAGGCTTCCCCACCTCAGCGCTGCAGGCCTGGTAATTAATCAGAGTGGGACCAGTTAACTCTTTGCTGTGTGTGGGACGGTCCCGTGCGATGTGGATTCTTCAACTGCATCCCAGGTGTCTACACACTAGACGCCAGTGACACCACCCACAAGTCACAATGGTCAAAAAGCGCCTCCCGGCTTACAGTGTCCACCGAGGAGCCAC
>NW_011889190.1:221695-223365 GCF_000151845.1 Pteropus vampyrus
GTGTGCGGGTATGTGTGAGTGTGCATGAGCACGTGAGTGTGCGTGAGTGTGCATGAGTGTGTGAGCGTGTACACGAGTTGCGTGTGAGTGTGTGCGGGTATGTGTGAGTGTGCATGAGCACATGAGTGTGCGTGTGTGTGCATCGCGTGCGTCTCCCAGGGTAACTCACACTTCTGAGACGTGTGTCAGCTCACCAAAACCCTGGATCGGCTGCACGCAGCGACCGTGGGCAGCAGCCAGACGTGGCGGGGAGCAGCTCTCGCCGACCCTCTGGCAGTCGGGCGGGTCTGTGTCCAGGGCGTCGGGGAGGCGAGCTGTCTCTGTTTAAAAACCACGTCGAGGCGCCGGCCCCCGGCCCGTAGTCTGCTGGCGTCCAGCTCGGCTGTTTGTCGTCGGAAGCAGGAACGCAGCCGCCCGTTTTACTTAAGATGCGCGTCTTCTACTGCGACAGCCTTCTGCAGAGTGCACGGGTCAGGCCAAGGTCTCTGCCTGCAAAATAGAGACGGAGCTCAGCACCGCTTACAGCCACTCAGGGCGGCTCGGCGCCGAGGCTCACTTAACCTACTGTCTTCCTGTCCGGGGCGTCCTCCTCCCCTGGCCTCCCTGCCAGCCGTGACCGCTCCCTTGGCAAGCCCTCAGGGGAGGGCACGGTTAGGCTTGCCCGGGAGGGAGCTGGACATCCTCACAGCAGTGACGGGCAGCGGCTGTGCACACGATCTCCGCTCTGCCTCACCGGTCCAGGCCTGCTTCTCACCGCTGACCTCTGGTTGGTCTGGGGATGGACCAGGCCAGGCCTGCTTCTCACCGCCCACCTCTGGTTGGTGCTGGGGGCTGAGCCTGAAGGAAACGCTCGTACATCAGCGGCAGCCTGCACACACTTCAGTGCAAATGCTCCAGTAGAAACAGCTGCCTTTATTAAACTTTCCGGAATGTGCCCGGTATCGTGCGAAGGGCTTTATGTGCGTGATTTCCTTTAGTTCTCAGGAAGCGCTAGCGTAGACTGGTGAGGGGAGGCTCCGCAGCTGACCCCTTTGACACGGCTGGTGTATATCGGGGTGGGATTTGAATCCGGACCCGCGCAACCCCCAAACCCGAGGTGGCTCCATTTCACTGCACGTCCTGTGAGTTCCCACGGGCATTGTCTCTTATTGCTCGACCAGTAATATTATTTTCATCTTCATTTTATTCTGCGGTCAACAAAATAAACACGATTGTAGAAGCATCGAATTGCAAATGAAACAGGCCTCGTATTTCCTTGTGGAAGGATCCAGAATCACGGACAGACCCGCGTCCTCCTCTTAGAGGGGCCGCAGCCCGCTCTCTGGCCCCGGGAAAGTCACGTCCCCTCTCAGGCTTCAGTTTCTTTTAAACGGACGGGGACGGACTTCGGAATTTTTAATGCCCCGTCTCTGATGGTCTGCGGTTTTCTGACGCATAGGGCATTTCCTCCGTGCTCGGGGCTTACAGAATACGCCGGAGAAAATGCTGGTAACAGGCGATCCGACTTCGCTGCTGCTCGGCGTTCGCGTGTCGCGGTGGGTGGCATGTCCACGGGGCCTCTCTGCAGAGCTGCCCGGCGCTTACCCGATTTAATACAGCCCTTTATAAAATGGGTCTTCTCCGCAAATCTCAGCTTGAGGCATTTCTCTGGTACCCACACAATACACTCC
>NW_011889190.1:223830-229556 GCF_000151845.1 Pteropus vampyrus
TGGGGATGGACCAGGCCAGGCCTGCTTCTCACCGCCCACCTCTGGTTGGTGCTGGGGGCTGAGCCTGAAGGAAAAGCTCGTACCTCAGCGGCAGCCTGCACACACTTCAGTGCAAATGCTCCGGTAGAAACAGCTGCCTTTATTAAACTTTCCGGAATGTGCCCGGTATTGTGCGAAGGGCTTTACGTGCGTGATTTCCTTTAGTTCTCAGGAAGCGCTAGCGTAGACTGGTGAGGGGAGGCTCCGCAGCTGACCCCTTTGACGCGGCTGGTGTATATCGGGGTGGGATTCGAACCCGGACCCGCGCAATCCCCAAACCCGAGGTGGCTCCATTTCACTGCACGTCCTGTGAGTTCCCACGGGCATTGTCTCTTATTGCTCGACCAGTAATATTATTTTCGTCTTCATTTTATTCTGCGGTCGACAAAATAAACACGATTGTAGAAGCATCGAATTGCAAATGAAACAGGCCTTGTATTTCCTTGTGGAAGGATCCAGAATCACGGACAGACCCGTGTCCTCCTCTTAGAGGGGCCGCAGCCCGCTCTCTGGCCCCGGGAAAGTCACGTCCCCTCTCAGGCTTCCGTTTCTTTTAAACGGACAGGGACGGACTTCGGAATTTTTAATGCCCCGTCTCTGATGGTCTGCGGTTTTCTGACGCATAGGGCATTTCCTCTGTGCTCGGGGCTTGCAGAATACGCCGGAGAAAATGCTGGTAACAGGCGATCCGACTTCGCTGCTGCTCGGCGCTCGCGTGCCGCGGGGGGTGGCATGTCCACGGGGCCTCTCTGCAGAGCTGCCTGGCGCTTACCCGATTTAATACAGCCCTTTATAAAATGGGTCTTCTCCGCAAATCTCAGCTTGAGGCATTTCTCTGGTACCCACACAATACACTCCCTCCTGCAAAGGTTTTTTCCCTTAAGAATTTCCTGTTCATTTAGCTATAGCTGGAGGTAAAGCTGACGCATTTGTACATCTCTTCAGTGACATCCAGTGTGCTGAACGTCCTTTAATTGGCACGGGAGACTGTGGGATGCCTTCCGAGAGGCGACGGGAAGAATTATTTAGTTAACCGCAAAGGCAGAGAGGACGCGTGTTCCGGTGGATTCTTTCCGAGGCAGTGGCCTGGGCTCTACCTCCAACGGGAATTATGTAGCTGCCTCTCGTGAACTTTCCAGGTTTCCTGTCACAAACACTCCCCTGTCAGGCTTCCCGTCACACGTGTGACCCTTCAGACTGAGGGAGGGCAGTGACAGCCACTGGAGCCTTCTCTCTCTCTTCCTGCTTAATTCCAGGCTGCAGTTGCGGTGGGAAGTCTGATTCGTGACTGTCCGTGTGGCCTTTGAGTCCACAGTAATCTCAAAAATCTCAGGCGCCCATTCAGCAGCTGTCAGTCACACGTCCCCTATTGTCCCTTCTACATCCGCGGTGCCTCGTGAGGGACACGCGGAGGAACCCGATGCGTAAAACCGGGTTCAGACGCTAGCCCTGCGGTTTGGACAAAGTCCTGAGCGAAGCTGACGTCGGCCCAATACTTTCAGAGCTTACGGCCCAGCGATTGTTCATTCTCACGCACGCACGCACGCACCTGTGCACGCACGACACACACACAGCGATCAGTGCCCTGAAAGACACGTGTCTTTAGAAGTCATTGGAAGGAAATACCACTTGGTTTGGGAAAAATGCCAAGAAGATCGCCCCGAGGAATTGACTTTCTAAAATCCGAACAATAATTGACCCCTAATCAGGACGCAGACACAAATAAACGACAAAGGAAACTCAGTGGGAGGAACACGGGGAGCTCGAGGCCAGCGAGGGTCGTGGGGACGTGGGGACAGTAACGGAAGAACAGCAGGTGCGGTGGCGGCAGAGGGGGCCCGACCAGAGGACTCTGGGTCCTTTCAGGCTTAGTGAGGATCGGCCCCCCTTGTCTAGAAATGATGCAGCGGTTGGAGGCGGTCTAGCTGGAGGGGGAGGCAGGTCGAGGAGAGGAACACCAGAGACGGCGTTCCTCGAGCAGCCCCTCGGCCGCGAGGACAAGGGAAGATGACAGTTCACAGGCGGTCACGGTAACAAAGGTAGAAAAGCAGTAGCTTGGGTTCAGGGTCTGGCTGTAGCAACGGGACTTCGCCGAGGGTTAGACGTTGGACTTGGCATTGCACCGCACGCGCGGTGCGGGGAGGGGTCTGCCGGGGTCTGCCCGGCTCAACGCTGGCCCGTTCCCTGAAGTGGGGAGGAGGCAGCCGGAGCTGTGGTCCAGTCCCTGGTGCCGTCCTCTGCGTAAGTTCGCTGTTCCGTGGAAGCATCTGGCAGGGAAGTGGGTCCGGCCCAACACGAGGACGAGCCCACGGTGGAGCACGGCGGGCCCGGGGAGCGTCCTGCCGGCCGCAACCCAACCCTGGGCACGGATGGGGGACGGGGCGCGTGGCCCGCCCGAGGCGTGGGAGAGCGTGGCGGACGGGGACTGTGTAGCAGGCAAAGGCGAGGAAGAGGTGGCTGCCTGCTCATCCTCTGAACTTGCACTTGCAAACCTCAGCCTCCATCTCTGTGACGTGCAGATGCCAGCGCCGACCTCAGATTCCCTCGAGACCGAGAGCATTTTACACAAACGCACGTTGTTATAATCCTGTTCCAGATGACGACTTTTCTCCGCTCGTTAGAATTATTCTTCTGACGCTCTCCCCCACCCTTCTGTAATGCCCTTGGCCCTCATTTCATCCTTTATGTTGTTACAACTGCTTACAATGTTATAGCCGTTTACAACTTCACATTCATCCAAACCGCGAATTTCAGCACAGGTAACAATCCCCGCCTCCTCTGAGACCTTTGTCTCTTTGATCCTGGCATCCAAAAGCTTTTTTCTACATTCGAATTCTCTTCCATTCTCATAGTTATGTGAAACAGTTCCCTTTCCTCTGATAGGATCATTGAAGGTGGCCTGATTTTCTCCAAAGATGCACATTACCACACACACTCGCCTGGGGCAGAAAACTCGGGGCTGCTCTGTGTGCAGGGGTCAGGTCGGGAGGAGCCGACTGCCCAAATGCCATGACTACACACGCGTGCTCAAATCAAGCAAGCCACTTCATTCCAAATCTTCATTTTTTTTTTCGTCTTACAAAGAAATTTGAGTAACGGAAAAGTTTATAACAAGAAATGCCAAGTTTGTTTTTGTTTTTGTGTTTTTCTAAAGCGTTCTGATAACACAGACGTTAAATTTCTGGGCTTCATCCCACTGAGACTCAGTTATGTGCATGCCTAAGTTTGTGTAGACCTGTGTCGCCAGGTGTCACGCACGTGCGGTCTTGTGGTTGCGAGGTGACTTCTTTCCAGCTAGGCGTGTGCTCTGAGGCTCTCGCACAGAGGGTACTCTGCCCTTGTGATCGGTTTGTGTCATGTTATGACTTGTGGCTTAACCAGCTCGGTTATTCCTGGGTGTGGAAAATTGATATTTGAAAGCATTTTATTCTGCTCCGTTGGGCTTACTCTTTATTTAGAAAGGATCCAAACAGTAATAACATTTACAAAGGACTACTGAATAGAATATTCGATGTTTATCTATGCCACACATTTCTGCCCTTTCCACATACTCCAGAGCAAGCTCCCTCTCTGTCCACCCCCAGCCAGCACCCCAATAACCCTCCACTATCACTCCCTGTTCCTTCTGTTTTCGAAGCTTTATACTTTCAAGACACTCAATACATACTGAATGAGTTCCAAGACGTTTCTATATTCATCCATTCTCCTTATACCTCTTTGACTATTTCCAGCTCCTCTTCTAAGGATCAGTAGAAAAACCTGCTCATTGTTTTATCCCAGTATCTCAGAGAGACAAGCCAGCTCAGCATTCTACACACCAGCCTGTACCGATTACAATTCCCCCATCGCGGCGAGGGGCTGACGACCAGCGTCTTCCTTCTCCAGGTTGCAAGGAGGTGCCTCAGCCACAGGATGTCGCCCCGAGTCTGCCCCCGCGTCCTGGGGGACGGGCCGTACTGCTTTCCGAAGACACAATGGAACTATAGTTACGCCGTAGTTCATTCTGAGCAAGGCTCGTTGATTTTCTACTAATTCAAAATAGTATCATCATCCCGAGCAAGGAGGGCAAATGTGTAGCTACAGCAAGTTCACTTTTGGTTTAAAACACAGCATTAAAAGGAAAGCAAACGCTCACGTTCTAATGCCACTTTCTCTGACTTGTTTTGTTTTGTTTTCCACCTAGAAAATGTAACTCCCACGCAAAGTGTGCATATATTTATATCGCATATCACACATTTCATATGGAGAAAAGAATAGAAAGTTCACGAAACATGCTTGAATGCTTCCGACATAAAGTATGCTTCAGTTACAGCTCTAAAAGTGTGATCTAATTGAAATGTTTATCACGCATCTATGAATATTTCCGATTGCAGATGTAATGGTGTCACATGGACAATTGAAGTTCTTTCTTTAAAAGTAAACCTGGAGAAATTCATTCCATAGCTGAAATTTTCAAAAGGTACCGCCGAAGATCAGCTCTGTAGGAGTCCGAGTTTAAGGCCTCAAATGTATTGTCTCACACGATTACTTTATTTGATTTTAATCGTAGTGTTTACTTCCCGAGCAAGACGTTGGTGCGGTCTTCGCAGGCACGGTCTCTTCTGTCTTGTGAGAGCTCAAGTTGCGATTTTCAGAAAGGCCGAGATGAACTCTCCCAGGGCCACAGGCCTAGGATTTAAACGGCAACATAGAATGCTGCCAACTTCATACTGACATTTACAGTCCTCAGAGAAACAGGATCATCCTGACATCAAGATTATCGGAAAAAATTAAGGCAGCGAAATCGAGACTGGAGTAGAGACAGCCAAGGGACTGGAGTCTGAGGGCGGATGCGGCGGATTCTTCTAGTCAAAGACAATCCCATCTATTCGAAGGTGCCATGGCCCAGGATTGATTATCGGTCAATTGGCAATTTTGAAAGATGAAAAGTATATGTGAAAATTCAGAAAAGGAGCGGGTTGATCAGAGGCGGCTGTGACCAGACGCTTGGTCATCATCACACTTTTTCCTTCGGCGTCAGTTAAGGGACAAACTCTTTTGTTTCGAAGGACAAACATTCCACTGATTGTAACTGTGCTTCGTATTACTTAAATCCTCCGTGTTACTTATTTCCTAGGCGTTGTAGGCCCTTTCCCATGCTTTTGTAGAAATGTCTTACGTTTTATAAGGAAGTGCATGTACCTCCTTCTGCTCCTGGCGGCTTCCAGGGGCTGGCATCGCAGCCACTGCATTGATTTTCTGTTGCTGCATAAAAACGAGTCAAAAACTTAGTGGCTTAAAGCAGCACGTTCATCGAGTCACAGTCCTGTGGGTCAGTCATCTACGCGCAGCTCCTCTGAGCTCTTCGATTCAACGTCTCATCGAGGTGGCAATCGAGGCATCAGCCACGCCCGGGCTTCGGTCTGAAGACTCAAACGGGATGGGAACTGCCGTTGGAGAGCTCGGGACCTTGAGTGTCGTCATGGGCTGGGGGGCCTGGCCTCCCAGCGCGGTTGGCCAGAGGCCGGCCTCAGGTCATTGCCACAGGGGCCCCAGCAGCGCGGCTGGCTTCGTTAAAGTGTATGTGGGTTGGGTGGGCAATAGGGACTCTCGCTAGCAAGATGGAAGTTACGCCCTTACGTAAGTAGTGATGGAAATGACATCCCACCCCATTAGAGGCACGTCATCGGCCCCGCCCCGACTCAGGC
>NW_011889190.1:230328-232210 GCF_000151845.1 Pteropus vampyrus
TATAATTTTTTAATTAAATTTATTGGTGTGACCTTGGATAATAAAATTATATATGTTTCGAGTGTACAATTCAATAATACGTCATCTGAATGTCGCATTGTGTGGTCATCACCCAAAGTCAAATCTCCTTCCATCACCGTCTGTGTGGCCCCCTGGACCCCACCTGCCTCCCCCTCCCCCTTTCCCTCTGGTCACCACTGACCTGTCGTCCGTGTCCATGAGTTTTTGATTGTCTTGTTCGTTTGTTGCTTTCAGTTTTGTACCCCACATACGAGTGAACGCATACGGTTCTCAGCTTCTTCCGACTTCTTTCACTTAGCGTGATCGTCTCGAGAGCCATCCATGTTGTCGCAAATGGCAGGATCTCATCTTTTCTTACGGCTGAGTGATGTTCCACTGTGCACGTGCGCCACAGCTTCTTTGCCCAGGCATCTATCAGAGGACACTCTGGTTGTCTCCGTGCCTTGGCCACTGTGAATAATGCTACTATAAACATCGGGGTGCGTATTTCTTTATGGATAAATGTTTTCAAATTTGGGGAGTTGATATGCAGAAGAGGGATTGCTGGGTCATACAGTAATTCTATTCTTAATTTTTTGAGAAACTCCATGTGGTTTTCCATAGTGGCTGTACTAATTTGCATTCCCACCAGCAGCGTGTGAGGGCTCCTTCTCCCCCACACCCTCTCCAACACTTATTCTTACTTGTCCCATTAATGACAGGCGTTCTAACAGGTGTGAGGTGGAGTCTCATTGTGGTTTTTGTTTACATTTCCCTAATGGCCAGTGAAATTGAACATCTTCTCATATGTCTGTCGGCCATCTGTATGTGTTTGCGGGAGAAGGGAGAAGTGTCTGTTCGGGTCCTCTGTCCATTTTTCAGTTGGGTTGTTTTGTTGTTGTTGAGTTGGATGAGTTCTTTGTCTATGTTTTGGATACGAGCCCCTTATCGAAGGCATCGTTTGCAAACATCCTCTCCCGTTCAGTTGCTTGCCCTTTTGCCTTGTAGACGGTGTCTGTCGCTGTGCAGAAGCTTTTCAGTTTGATATAGTCCTATTGATTATTTTTGCTTTTACTTCACTTGCCTTTGAGGTCAAACTCATAAACTCCTCTCCGAACCCAAGGTTCATGAGTTTAGTTCCTTTGTTTCCTTCTATGCAATTTACTGTTTCGGGTCTTCTATTTAGGTCTTTCATCCATTTTGAGTCAGGTTTGCTGTACGATGACAGATAGCAGTCTGGTTTCATCCTTTTGCTCACATATATGCGGACGTATTTCTTCATCTGATAAGGAATTCAGCGGTTACCCAGTCCTATGGGTTCAGGCCCCTCAAACCCCTTCCATAACTGTTGGATTTAAGAAGCCGACCCCTGATTTCAGTTTTAATTTTATATTTATTTGCTGTAGCTTTTACACTTAAAAAAACTAACCCCTCCAAAGAGAAAAGCAATTGGTTAAAAAAAAAGGTTGGAAAAAAAGGGAAAAAAAAAAAAAAAAAAAAACTAACTCCGGAATAAGAAAAACCTCCAACCCAAGCAACCCCCGGGGGCCGGGGAACCCAAGCCCCCCAACCAACGTGGGAAGAACCCTGGGGTGGAAAAAAACCCAACGGGGAAGAAGAAAATCCGGGGCCTGGTAAGGGGTGGTCAAAACCAAGGGCCCAACCAAGGAACCCCGCCCTGGCACAGAGCCAGCTTCCGTAAAGAGAACTTATGACACCATGATGCACGTAAGGCACTTAAAGCTGACGCGGCACGTGACCAGGTAGGGAAGCTGTGTGCAGCCAGTGAGGAGGAGCACGGCCGGCTGCACCGGGCGGACCTCGCTCAGCCACCCGTGAACTTGAACAAATACCACATCTCTGCCTCTCGCTGCCCCTGTTC
>NW_011889190.1:233520-238052 GCF_000151845.1 Pteropus vampyrus
CCATAATCCACGCCCCCATAAACCATGCCTCCATGGTCCACGCCCCGCATGGTCTACACTGCCCATGGTCCACGCCCATAAGCCACGCCCATAAGCCACGCCCCCATAAGCCACGCCCCCACGGTTGGACTCAACAGAGGCGGAAGCCACATCTACGCCACCCACCTCCCCCAGGGGGGCTGCACAGCTCACAAGGCCCCGCTCAGGCAAGCCCTCCCGCCCAACAGGAAGGTGATTGTATATCCAAAACTGGAATGTTCGTATGTTGCCACATATGGATGTAGCAAGAAGTTTATCCTTTAGGAATTTATATAAGTTCATAATGTGATTACATGTTTTAAAGTTTACATTTTTATAACATTAGAAAACATGTAAGATTGCTGGATATGCAGAATTAGGCACCTCATTTTCCATTTATTTCTTTCTATGGTCTTTGAGGACTGGCTTTTGGTTAAAAAAACAAGTAAATCAATTGAGGTTTTCAAAAATGCTTCATATTTCAATAAACATAAAAGTGAAAAATTAAAAATGACTATACGTTGTAATATCAAAAATTAATATTGTCAATGACCAAGATAAATAATAGCCACAAATACGGTTAAAATTCCCAACTTAAACAAGAAAAAGGGAGCAGTCAGTGGCCTCCTGGAGAGAGAACAACGGTCCGTCCCCAGCCTGGGCCGGACACGTGGTGTGCAGTGGCCGTGCTGTTGCTTAGGGGTCTTCCATCCAGGCCCCTCTGAGGGCCGGAAGCCCTGGCACTGGGGCTGGGTTGCGTTTTCTGTGCGCATGCGCACCTGCTCACCTGTCTCATGTGGTCTGGATCCACTGCATTCAGATGGGATCGTGGGCCCCGCAGGAGCCTCGTCTCTGGCAAGCAGGGCCCACAGGTGATGTGGGAAGAGGCTGAAAAAGAGCAGACTGAACTCGGCTGAGTGCCGGCTAGCCAGGCCTAGCTGGGGTGACACCTGTACCCGTTTCAGGCCCCCACCTTGTGACTTTAGAACAGCGTGTGAGCCATGTTTATGGTTTTTGTGTAATAAACAAAAGGAAAGGTACCTTAATCACAGTCTCCTGTGAACGCTCCCCCCAAGACACACACACACACGCACGCACACACACACACACATGCACACACACAGTTATCACTGTCTACCTCGTTTTGTGTGACTGGATGTACAGGCGTCACCACTCCTGCCAGCCCTAAGCCCTGTGAGCTCAGGGCTGGTCTGATTCATTTCTGCATCTTTGAAAGTGCCCGCCTCACTGACCTGTACATCCCATGCACACTTAGGAAGCATTCGCTTAACAAATGGATGGATGACATGATCGTGTAACGATGCAATCTGTCAGAGCGAGGAGAGTCCGACAGTCCAAACCCGCACGGTGGCACACGGTCGCCTTCACGTTAGCTCCGGTGTGGACGACGTCACTTAGTACCTACTGCGGGGAGGAGCCTTTCGAAGCTACATCGAACTCACTGGGGAATTCTGTGATTGAATTATGTCTCCGAGCCAACAGATTAGAAAGAGGGCCACTACCTCTGCCATCAAGTGACCCCCCAGGTCAGAATAAAATGGTCTGGAGGTTCCTCAAAAAATTAAGAATGGAGCTACCATGGGACCCGGCAATTCCATTTCCAGGTATTAATCTAAAGAAAATAAAAACACAAATTTGAGAGATATCTGCCCCCCTAAATTCATCACGGCTCTATTTACAAGAGCCAAGATATGGAAGCGACCGAAGTGCCCATCGGTGGGCGATGCGCCAGGAGGAGGTGGCACAGAGATGCTGCGGAATACTACTCAGCCACGAAGAAGAACAGAACCTTGATGTGCACGGACCTAGGAAGCTTTACGCTGAGCGAGCTGCGCCAGACACAGAAAGACGAATCCTGTGTGATTCCACTTATATGTGGCACCTGAAAATAAACAACACACAGTAACAGATGGCAGAGGAACAGATACGTAGATGCAGAGAACAAACGAGGGTGCCAGACGGGAGGCGTGAGGATGTGGGTCGAACAGGAGGAGAGGGATGGACGGCACAGACTTCGGTGCGAAATGCGCGTGCCACGCGGTGCGATGTACGGCGGACGGCAAATAGCCGATAATGCCCCCAACCTGGTACCGTGGCAGACGGTCACCGGGCTCACCGTGGGGATCATTCCGCGAGGCGCGAAAAGCCGAATGACGGTGTCGGTCGCTTGGAACTAACCCGACGCCGCATGCCAGCGACGCCTCAATGCAAAGAGCCTGGGCGTGGCCATCAGAAACGGAGCTTCAAGGTCCAGCTCTACCCGTCGCTGGCTGCGTGACCTTCGCTAGGTCACGTGACGTGGCAGGACCGGCGTCGCTCGGAAAGGGGGGCGCGGAGTCCCAGCGGCGCATCTGGTCCCAGCCGGGCCGGAGCGACCACTCGCGGAAGCCGGGGCGCGAGGCGTCGACACAGCCGGCGTGTTCTTGGTTATTCTGTCCCCGTCCGGCCGTCAGGTTTGCAGTCCATCTCTGTCTGGGGTCCCGTTTCCTCATGAACTCACTCTATGGTTCGCCTTCCAAATGCGTGATTCTCCGGTGCAGTTTTCCTCTGTTACATGAAGTCATGGTTAGGGCTCCATTTGTCCGATCTTAGTTATATACGAGGCAACCAACCCCGCAAACCGCGGACTTAAATCACCATTCTGTCTTCCCACCGCACTCATTTTAAAAAGTCACTGTAAAATTAATATTCAGTAAAGCACAGTGGTCTCTAATGTTCAGTTCAATGAGTTTTAATAACTGTGCTCACCATGAAACCGCCACTTAAAACTAGATATGAGACGCTTCCACCACTCTAGCAAGTTCCTCACGCCTTTTTTCAATTAAAAAAAAAATGGAAACACACGTGGCAGCCTCAGGCGGGCTCCACGCCGGTGTCCGCGTGTCAGGGGTGTCTCTTCACTGCGCTGGCAGCTCTGGTCACCTCCCTGCTCCCTCACGTGCAGCGGAAATCATAACAGAGGGAAGAACCCTTAATCCAGAGACACTATCGAGCCCGCTGGCGACCGGCCAACGCTCAGGGAGCCCCCCAGACTGGTTAAAGGTACGAACCTCTGTTTTATAAGGTGTCTGAGACACTGATGGTGTTTTAGCAGGAGGAGACGGAATACCTCGAGTGAAATGACGCCCCCAAGCCGAGTGCCACGGGGCTGTGGCGACACTTGGGAGTCGGCCTCTCGCTCTGTGGGGCTGGAGGTCGGGATTTCTCTGCGCGGACGCGAACGGGTCTTCGCGGACGCCTTCTGAGCAAAGTCATAGGACGTTTATACACGTTAGGGAAATGGATCAGTTTATAGTCATTAATATAATACATTAGCACATCGATGTATTGTTGCAATGAGTTGCTCTTCTTTCCATTTATCGGAATTCTGACACCGTTTTCTGGGATAGTCTAGTTCGGGTCATCTCGACCATTACTTCATTATCACCGTTTCCTTCCACGAAACAGCCCTTGGAGTCCCCACCCGTAAAACTTTAATACCACATGCATACTATAGATCTGTTTAAATAATGTATGTGTTTCTGTGCTCTGTACATAAAAGGTACTTTTTCCACCACCCTCTTTCGCTTCCTGGAACCCATTCGCACCTCCTGGGGGTGGCGGTGACCCCCTGGGCGTGCGGGCCCCCTTCCCTTCTCCCCACTCCCTGGCGGTGTGGATCGCTGCGTCAACCGCGCCTTCTCTTTCTTGAATTCCGACTGAATTCCGACGCTCTGCCATCTGCACCCTCGCTCTCCCCCGGGAGACTGGCCTCCGGGTACCTGTCGGCAGAGACAGCGATTTGAGCGGTCTTTCCCAGGGGACCAATCCTGAGCTCATGCCCCGGCCCCCCAGCCCCATCCCGGCTCACGCTGGGACCCCGTTCCCCTGTCCCATGCACCCCAGGGCCAGGTGCCAGGTGGCTGGAGATGGCCCACACCCCGCGGCCGCTGGAGT
Organism: Pteropus vampyrus; assembly: GCF_000151845.1. Taxonomy (NCBI): domain Eukaryota; kingdom Metazoa; phylum Chordata; class Mammalia; order Chiroptera; family Pteropodidae; genus Pteropus; species Pteropus vampyrus. The sequence goes on from NW_011889190.1 coordinate 237,496, forward strand.
CACCCACACTCGTCCCTCCGTGCCTGCCTCTGCCCGCAGAGACCACCGGACGGGCCCTGGCCTACGTTTCCCTCTGCTCCTTGACCCCGACTGACTTGTGTTTCCCCGTGTGGCCCTGCGTGACATGGCGTGTGCCCTCCCCTGGGAAACTCACAAACCGTCTTTCAATGGCAGCCGGCTCCTAAGTTTGCTGTCCTCACTATACCCGAATGATGATAAACTCCACGTTCTAAGACAGTTTTGCATCAGGAACATGGTTGCCCAGCACGGACTAGGAATCGTCTGGAGAGAGGTTTGCTAGAGGCATGGTGAGGCCCTGTAAAGGGTCCTTGTCCCTCCAAGGTGCCATCCTCAGTGATCTCTGTGCTGGTGGGCAGGACTGAAAAGTGGTCAATGCAGGGCCTTTGCAGTCACGGTATCTGGGACGAAGGCTTGACGTGGCTGCCTCTTAGCCAAGTGATTCCAGACAAGTCACTGTGCCTCCTTCCCCCGTCTGAGAGACGTGACAGCCGCCGTGCCTGCGTCCTGGGTTTGCTGAGCGTTAAACAGTGAGCGTG
>NW_011889190.1:238102-240610 GCF_000151845.1 Pteropus vampyrus
TGGGAAACTCACAAACCGTCTTTCAATGGCAGCCGGCTCCTAATTTTGCCGTCCTCACTATACCTGAATGATGATAAACTCCACGTTCTAAGACAGTTTTGCATCAGGAACATGGTTGCCCAGCACGGACTAGGAATCGTCTGGAGAGAGGTTTGCTAGAGGCATGGTGAGGCCCTGTAAAGGGTCCTTGTCCCTCCGAGGTGCCATCCTCAGTGATCTCTGTGCTGGTGGGCAGGACTGAAAAGTGGTCAATGCAGGGCCTTCGCAGTCACGGTATCTGGGACGAAGGCTTGACGTGGCTGCCTCTTAGCCAAGTGATTCCAGACAAGTCACTGTGCCTCCTTCCCCCGTCTGAGAGACGTGACAGCCGCCGTGCCTGCGTCCTGGGTTTGCTGAGCGTTAAACAGTGAGCGTGGGCACTGCAGGTCGGGCGTGTCCAAGGCCAGCCTCGCTTCCGGTGCTGCCCGCGTGTTCAGGAGCTCCCCAGGCTGACGGTCCCCCTGATGGACCCACAGAACCCAGCAAAGCCACGCGCTCACGGTCACTGTGTCTAACGCGGGAGGCATGCGGCTCCAGCTGGGAGAAGAGGCACGTGGACTGGTGTCCAGGAGGGTCCCGCTGCCCAGCGTCTGGACCAGCGCTTCGTGGTCATAGTCGCAACTGGCTATTAGACGTGATGCCACTGTTATGTGACACCCCCCCCCACCCCCTTCCCCCACCGCCTGGAAAGCAAGGCCCCGTTTCTGACTGATCTCCGGCTGGTCGTTGGGGCTCCTGCAGCTGCCCCTGGTGACTTGGACCGTTATATCTCTGACCTCGTGCGTTTTCTGGACGTCACCGTGAGCGAGGGCACAGCCCCGGCACCTGGCTTGCCAGCCTCTGCGGTTGGCCGGGGCACCACTGTTTGAGTCGGGAAAGCCCAGCTGTGGTGAGAGGTCACACATAAGGGGACACTTTAATCTCCAAGTCAATTACACACCGTAATTAAACCTAAGGAGCTCATAAAATTGAAAAGTAAAAAGTGAAAAGCAGCATCCATAACACTCAGTGATGTACGTCAAGCACACGTGCGCGCGCACATGCACACGCACGTGATGAAGCAGACGTGCACGCGCGGAGGGAAGACCACGTGCCGATGAGGAGTGCGGGTGTCTCGCTTGGCCAGACGTGTGAACACGGGGACGTCACGGCCCTCTGCCCGGTGGGAATCGTGTGACACCCCACGAGGCCGCCCTGAGGGTTCACGGGCGTCGCGTGACATCGTCCGAGGCCTCGCACGGCGCCCGCCCTGTGCCGTGTGCTCAGCGCACGGCAGAGATGATTCCCGGGGAGCCGCCCGCCCCCGCCCCACGCGCTGTGTGATGATTCACACGGGAAAGCATCCCCTTCGCTGTCATCGGGACTCCGGGCCGTCGCAGTGGCCGGCAGGGGCAGGCAGGTTTGCCGCTTCCGCTGGGTTCCCGAGGCGTGCCGGCTGGTGGCCTTGGGGCTGTCACCAGGACGCCGAGAGACGGCAGGCGGGGTGGGCGCGACTCCACGGAGCAGCCGGCATTCCCGGAGGACCGCCCACGGAGGTGACAAAAAAGTGAGAACACGCAGTCCGCGAGGGGCGGCCCCAACAGACGCCTCCCGACGGGCGTGGGAATCGCTGACGTGGGCGTGGGTCTGGGGGTCACAGTGCTCGGTCAGCGTGGAAGGGTCTGGGAGGCCCCGGCGGGGAAGAGCAGGGCGCAGCCTAAGCCCTTCTGCTGAGATTTTCCCAAAACGCCCCACATGCCATGTTACCGCACAAAACGCATTCTGGAGAAAGGGTCGGCGACGGGGCTCCGGCCTGCACGGTGTCCCGGCGTCCTGCACGGTGTCCCGGCGTCCTGCACACCACCCGCGTCCCCCAGGAGGGGACCTGCACTTAGCATCCTTGTAAACGTGATTAGTCAAGGATAGTGAGGTGAAATCGCCTCTGATTTTGATGAGGCCTCAAATCCAGTGGTTGGTGTCCCCATCAGAAGAGGAGGTGACACGGACGTGGACATGGGGTGACGCGTCTGCGGGCGAGGGCGGGTGAGGGCGGGCGAGGGCTGCTGGCTCCCCGGGAGCCAGGACAGGCTGGGGAGGGGAGGGGCTCTTCCTCAGCCTGCGGGACGAATCGGCCCTGGCGACCCCTTCGGTCTGGACGTCGAGCCTCTGACCGGTGGCCGTGGCCGTGACCGTGGTGGCCGGGGCTCAGCGTGGGGCTTTGTCTGTTTCGCAGCGCTGGGACAGACCGGTCTCCATCACGGTGCCCCCCACCCAGTGTTCCATTCCCTTTCGGTGGCGATTCAGGGGGTGTGGGGGGCTGGGGCTTGTGTGTGTGGAGAGGAAGCAGCTCTGTGAAGCTGACGGGAGCCAACTCCCGCCCGCAAGGGGTCCCCGCTTCAGCATCATCCCCTGTGCTCCCGTCAGCAAAGGCGCTTGGCGCCTGCGCATGATCGGTGTTTGTGGAAAGTGGGTGAAACAGTCGGCTTCACT
>NW_011889190.1:241390-250360 GCF_000151845.1 Pteropus vampyrus
CCCCAGGAGGGGACCTGCACTTAGCATCCTTGTAAACGTGATTAGTCAAGGATAGTGAGGTGAAATCGCCTCTGATTTTGATGAGGCCTCAAATCCAGTGGTTGGTGTCCCCATCAGAAGAGGAGGTGACACGGACGTGGACATGGGGTGACACGTCTGCGGGCGAGGGCGGGCGAGGGCGGGCGAGGGCTGCCGGCTCCCCGGGAGCCAGGACAGGCTGGGGAGGGGAGGGGCTCTTCCTCAGCCTGCGGGACGAATCGGCCCTGGCGACCCCTTCGGTCTGGACTTCGAGCCTCTGACCGGTGGCCGTGGCCGTGACCGTGGTGGCCGGGGCTCAGTGTGGGGCTTTGTCTGTTTCGCAGCGCTGCGACAGACCGGTCTCCATCGCGGTGCCTGCCCCCCCCCCCCGTGTTCTGTTCCCTTTCGGTGGCGATTCAGGGGGTGTGGGGGGCTGGGACTTGTGTGCGTGGAGAGGAAGCAGCTCTGTGAAGCTGACGGGAGCCAACTCCCGCCCGCAAGGGGTCCCCGCTTCAGCATCATCCCCTGTGCTCCCGTCAGCAGAGGCGCTTGGCGCCTGCGCATGATCGGTGTTTGTGGAAAGTGGGTGAAACAGTCGGCTTCACTCATCCTTCTTCCAAAAGAAACACGAAACATTATAAAACCGGCCAACATACGACGGCCGGCTTCGTGACTTTAAGCCGGTCTCTGCTTAGCTCTGGAACCAGCATTTAAAATTAAGGTGAACGTCTGCATTTCCTATGATGAAGATCTGAACAGAATTTTGGTTTCACTGCTTTGTCTAGGAAAAAAAAAACCCACATATTTTTAATTCGGCCCTTTGAGGAGCTACAGCCAGCCCATGTGTGACACATGGTGGGCCGCCTGTGACACCGCCAGGGCAGAAGGAACAGCAAGGCCATAGCATCAGAAGAAGACAGAGACCCTTGGTCCCCTGGGGGTCTGGTAGGCAAATGAAGAACAAGTTTTGTCTTAAATCTACCTCCTCCTTCCCCGGGGAGCGTGTGTCACAGTGGGGCTCATCCAGTCAGGCGGCCACAGCAGCTGCTGATGTCCTCGTGGGCGTCTGTCTCCGAGCCCCGCGTCCGGTCAGCTCTTTCCTCTGCAAGAATTCCTCGCGTCCCCCAGTGCCTCCCTGAGTCTCCTAGCTCGGGGCACTTGGTTCACCACCCTCTCCCCTTTCTGAAAGATCCCTCCGTCCCTAACTCCTGCTTCGTGGGTTGTTCAGACCACGGCTTCTACTGCTGACCTGACTCGCTACAGGTTCTGCCTTGTGCCACATGGGAGAGGATTTACATTCTCCTCATAGAGCCAGGTTAAGAATTAAATAAGGTACTATCTGCTGTCAGTCCGCGTAACAGTTGTTAAATTGCCAAGTGTCGTCACCGCCATCATCTCTCAGATCCCAGTTGGGATGAAATCTGCACTGAAAAGCACGTCCTGACCTCACCAGATCGAATTGGATGAAAATTAACAGTCATTGTCAGAACACCCCGAACGTTAATTCTCTCAGATCTGTTCATTCTAATTCTAGAAAATTGTGCTAAGGACATAATCATAAATATAAGACAGGCGTTTAGTGCTGCCTTATGTACAACAGAAAGCCAAAGTATGGAACGATGTAAATATTTTCATTTAGATGTATTAGTCCCATGAGGAATTATGAAATTTTAAAAATTTACAGTTTTATTGAAAATGAAATTTTACAAGTGCCAATTAACAGCAGACAAATGCTTATGTTATATATTTAATTGAATAAAAGCAGAATTTAAATGTTAAAAATAGAGAAAAACCTGAAAGTGTAGGTATCAGTATCCTAATAGTAATTATTTTACGGTTGCAAAATTGGATATTTTTTCTCTTTATACTTCCGAGTCTTGAAAATATTCCATAAAAAACATTTATTACTTTTATAATGGCAGAAAATAATAACTTTAAACTTAAAAAAAAAAAAAGCCAGTTGAGTAAAGGAGACTTTTTCCCAAGGGCCAGGCTGGTCCGAGCCAATGAGACGTGTCGCAGGTCGTCTAACTGTCCCCGTGCGAAGAACACGGACACAGGCTGGTGACGAACGTGAGGAAAGCCAGCTGGTGCCAACTCACGTTGCAAACCGTGGACAGCGCCAGGGAGCAGCCTCGCAGAGTCACAGAAACTGCTTACGTTCCAACACCGAGGTGAGAAGCACAGGAACCCAAATTCAGAGCTGGCTGAACCTCGAAAGCGTAAGCAGAAAATGTCAAGGCCTTGTCTCACACAGGGATCAACCAGTTTCCTGGCTCATAAAAGAAAAAAAGGTCTTTTGTTGATTCTGAGTCTGAAAAAGAAATTGAACTCACGTTTGTCGTCTTGGTAAACTGCTCTCATTTACTCTTGATCTTGGGAGGAAGACAATATAGCGTAGTCAGGGGAAGCTACTTCATTTTCTTATTTCATACTTGAGTTGAGTCTCATGTAACCACGGTGTTTGCGAAGTTTCACCTGACGTAGAAGGAAATAGAACTCTCGCCCGTGCACCCTGAGAAGCGTCCTCGATGCCAGAGATCACGCTGGCAAATGCAGCAAATGCGTGGGACGTTTTTACCTACCGGTAATTTTAATTTGTAAGAAACCTTCATCGTGAAAAATTAGGGGCACGATACATCTATTTCTAAATTAAAAAGTTGTAAACCAAAATGAGAAAAGCAGCAGTAAACATGTTTCACAGCTGCAAACAGATAGAGGCAAAATGAAAACAAAGCAAAAAATACCTCTGAGCCAGAAGCAGGAAATCGCAGACGAGCGGGTGCGCCCTCCGCCCTCGGCTGGAGGCAGGACCCCGGGACGGAGCCGAGAAATGAGCTTAGCGACAATCGGAGAGAGAGGAGCCGATAAAACCTAATCGGGCCAGCTTCACAAAGGGCAAATCTTTTCTGACAAACTCGGTGGCTCTTTTGCATGGCGGAGGGGACAGGATGAGGACGTGACTGGACTGAGAGACCTCGGCCTGAGAAGGCAGGAGGGCGTGGATGGCCTACGGGGCGGGGGGACGAGGCACAGCCTTCACTTTCCAAGGGAGGCCACTCGGGGAGCCTTTAACCCCACACCCGCCGATTTCATTAGGATATTCGTGTGGGCAGGAAGCAGGACGCGGCCGATGCATCGCACGCTCAGTGGTGATGCTGTTGCCAAAATCGGGTCTGGTATCATCGGGTCATTGGACACAACTGAGTCTGGCAGCCACCGATTTTTAGAGTGCTTTTCTCTTGTCGTTTGTCCTTCCAGTCTGTGCTGGGTAGACACACAAAATCGGTGCCACCTCCGGCAGCCACAGCCCGACCCCAGAGAGCAGCCGGTGTGGCCGCGGCACCATCTCGACGATGATGACGGCTTCCGTGGGGAGTTCTAACACCTTCGCTCTGAGCTGTCTGGGAACGTGCTTTTAGGTGTTTGTGTGCTTGACAGCAGGCTGGTAGCTTTCCAAAGTCCATGTTGAAAGGCTCTAAATCGGGGCAGTAATAGGGTCGCAGGCCCAAAAGAGAGACAATCAGGGTTCACCTCTCAACTGGCCGGTTCACAGCAGCCCCCGAATGGGCTTGTCTTTCTCATCCTAAAAATAGGAATCGTCACCGACGCGCACGCACCAACGGCTCCCCGCTGCCCTCGCTCTTTCTCTTTGCCTTGTGCCCTTTTCTAGAAAACTCTATGTGCCACGCCATAGTTCTCTTTTGGTCTTCAGGTTCCCTTGAACTTGACCTTTACGTCTCAATCTGTCTTGACTTTGATAAAGAGATTTCTGCTAAAGAAGGAAGCAGCAGCTCCCCGATCGCCGGCGCCGGCCCTCTGCCGTTCCTCTGCTTCGTCATGACTCCTAGCATGCGACAATCTGAGCTTCGTCCCCTACCAGAGACTCTCCCTTCTTGGCCTCCCACGTGATGGGTGTGCTGGCAGAACAGAGGCCTGGCCCGTGAGCCTGTGACCGTGCCATGTCGCAGGACAAAGGGGACATGCGGTGGCCGATGGGATTAAGGTCGCCGATCAGCCGCCCTTGATAGAGAGACAGCCCTAGGTGACCTGGGCGGCCCAGTGCAATCACGGGCGTCCTCGCAAGGGGAAGGGAGACTCCGAGAGGACAGCAGAGTCCCTTGACGTGAGACGAACTAGGTGCTTTACTGCTGGCTTTGAACGTGGAGAAGGGGGTCTCACGCCAAGGAATGGGGGGACGGCCCCTAGGAGCTGGAGAAGGCAAGACAGGGCCCCCGCCCTGGAACCTCTGGGAGGGGCCAGGCTCACCCAGCACCTTCATGCAGTTGTGTCACTAAGTTGGAGGTGATGACTTATTGCAACAATGGGAAACTAATACAAGGGTCCTGGTATTTCAATTTCTATAAATGTTCCTCAGAGATTCGGGGCTGTTTTCCGTCTTTTGTCAGCTCCATGGGTGTTTGAGAATCCTGTTCTTCCAGCTTCTGTTTTTTCTTTGATCCAACCCTAGGGCGTTTCTCCTTTTCACAGAGTGATGCCATCCGGCCGACTCCTGCAGACAGCTAGTCACTGGCTCTACATCTCTGAGTCCCTCTGGCAACTCAGATTTGACGTGTTTTGATGGTATTTTTTAAATAACAAAATCGTGACTCGCAAACAAATATAAATGAACGCATCCAAAAGACTTTGTTTAACAAATGAATTAATGTGGGATTCAGTCAAATATTGCAATTTGTTTAAAGTGGGATTCTAAGAACCACACATGCATAGTCAGTAAGGAACGGGAAAATCATTTATAAATCCATGCAAAACGCGTTTATCGTGAGCAAATTGCGTGGTATGTGAATTGTATCTCCAGAAAGCTGTCAGAAAAAAAAACAAACAAAAACCCGGTTTATCCACAAAGAAAAAAGAGAAAACCCGATTGCATTTCTCTGTACACAAGTCATTTGCATTTCAGTGGTTAAGAATCATTCACATTCTTAACAGTTTTTCTTCCTTACATAGTAGTAAAAGAGATAAAAGAAAAAAAAAAAAACATTGAAAGGCAGAATAAACCCGAAAACGCACAGGACACCCAGTAATCTCCTGACGTCGTTTCGAAATCTCTCCCGAACGTCCCAACGTGCCCCGTGGCCTTCCGATTCTCCCGACGACCGCTTTGCACATTATCGTCTCTTGTCAAACTTCCCAGACACCTGCCCTTTGTCTCAGCTGCCACCGTTCCTTCCTCCTTCCCGAGAGAGCGAGAAACGAGTCAGGAGGTGACCTCGGCCTGCATCCGACCCCACGGGCACCCGCGCGTTGTCCGCTTGTCCCCATCGGCTAGTCCTGCCCTCCCGTGACGGTGGACGAGCCTTTCCGGGGCCGGTCACCACACAGCGAATGAGCCTCAGGCACCCGTAGCGCGGGGCCTGCTGGAGGCCCCCGGGGCTGTGCACCTGCTTTTCCTGAGCCTCGAGCGGGTCCTGCTGCGCGCCCGCGGCCCGCCCGCTGTGGCTCCCTGCTCCGACGTCGGCTCACCGGTGATGTCTCCCTCCAGCACCTTTGAGGGGCGGGCGCCTCACCCCGACCCGGAGCCCCGCGCTCCCTCGCCTTGAGCTGTCTTCCAAAGCACGCAAAGCCATCACGTGCCTCGGGTGTTCGCGTGGGGACCGATCTCACGCCTCCTCCAAACAGCTCCGTCAACGCAGCATCTTTAGCGGTGTTTTTCCACGGCCGTGTTTGCAGACGCAGAGGAAGACGTCGTGCGGAGCGAGCCCGGCGAAAAACGTTTGATAAATGACAAAGCGAGCGAGCTCGCACCCACTTTCTCGTGTCCCCTCACGCTCCCTGTCCTCTGCCGCACGCAGTCAGCCCTGCCGCTCTGCGGGCATCGCCCCGAGCCCTGCACAAGAGCTCCGGGCCTCCTGACGAGGCCCCAATTATCTGGGTGTCTTCAAATGGGTGATAAATGGCCCCCCACCTGTGTTTTCTCTCCCCTTCCTTCCTCTAGTGAGTCGCAGATCTAAGCGTGTCCCGCTCCTGCTTAAAATGGAAAACGCTCCCATGTTTTCTCACTGTGCACACATCAAGTTCCAACCTCCGTCGTGTCCTGTAAGGTTCTTCAAAACCGTTCTCAATCTACCATCCCATCCTTAGATTTTTTTACTCTCCTCCTATCCAGACTAGTTATATTTTTTCCATGGCAGATGTTTTATATCTTTATTCAAGCTATTTTTCTTAGAATTTCCTTACTATATCCCATCCTTTCGAAGGCACAATTTTTTTTTTTTTGCACAGGCTCAAATATTGCGTCTTTGTCACCCTCAGAGCATCCAGGTAGAATTAGTTCCTTCGTCTTCCGGAGTCCCTGAAAGTATATGCTGCTTCTTCCTGCAGGGCACGCCATCGTGGCTTCGACTACGGGCTCGATGCCAGCACGCTCTCCCGTTTGATGTCAGTGCGCTACTTAAGTTCTCTAAACCCCAATTCTTTTGTGCTTAAATTGGGGATATTAGAACCTACCTGGCAGCGTTCTTGTAAGGATAAGATAATTCACGGACAAATTCAGCTCTCGCTCTGGAACTCACTGTCTGCGCCAAAATTGCTGTTAGACAAGACTTCTCCTTTAGTCTTCAGTTGGTCTGCATTGTCTGTGCAGGAAAAACTCTCAACACGTAATCGGAGGTCATAAAAGTTGGTTGAATTGACTTCTGTTGGAGTTTATCACTATATGCTGGCAATTTCCGAGTAAGCGACGATGGAGAATTCTATCTTGGTTCAGCTTTACACCGAAGCAATCAACAGAACGTGAGATGTGTGGTAACGAGCACTTCCTATCACGACTGGCTTTATGACCTGTGTGCCGCTTCCAATATGTCCTATCCCTTCCGGGCAGACTTAATGCTCACCCTCAAATCTCCAGGTCCACACAGAAGTCTGGCCGGGCTGAGCTGCTGCCGGCCTCCGGTGTCACGCCCCGTGCTCAGCCGTAGTCCACTCTGCTAGGCGACTTATGTCAGAGTGACTGGAGCGATGCCCTTTGTCCACGGTGGCTCCTCAGTGAAGAGCCGTCTTCTCAAAGGTCTTTCGCAGGAGGAAATCCCAAGCACGGCCATCGCCAGGTGACTGTGGAACCTGTCCCTTTTAGATCTTTGTTGTTTGCTCTGAGGAAGAGTCACTAATGATCCAAGTTATACAATGTCACTTTAAGTAAGGTTTGAATCTAAGTAATGCTTAAAGTTAAAGCTACACTTTCCCCGGCTCTACTGAGATGTGAGTGCCATACACCATCATGTGACTTTAAGGCATATAACTCGTTGGTTCGTTGGTTCGGTCGTGCGTATATGTTGCAAAATTATTACCACGTAAGGTTAGGTAACATGCACATCACCTCACATAGTTACAATGTGTTTTTGCGATGAGAACTTGTAAGATTTGCTGTCTCAGCAGCGTTCCAGTACGTGACACGGTGTCGTCTGCTGTCACCGTGCTGAGCTTTATTCATCTTATGGCCGAAGGTTCTACCTTTGACCCCCTTCGCCCACTGCCCCACCCCCACCCCCACCCCAGGCATCGACCACTCATCTGCTCTCTATGAGTTTGTCATTTTTAGGTCCCACATACAAGTGAGAACATAGATTATTGTCACCCTGACTTATTTCGCATAGCAGAATACCTTAAGGTTCATCCACGTTGTCACAGATGAAAGGATTTAATGTTCTCTTGTGTGTCTGTGTAACCCTACTTCATGATCCACTCACGCATTGATGAACACTAAGGCGGCTCCATGTCACAGCTGGTATACGTAATGCTGCGGTGAACATGTGAACCTATACCTTTGAAGTAATTTCAGATATATCTGTTTGTATTATCATCAAGCCATTACCAAAATCAAATGATCTTTCCATTAGCATTTAAAGGCCACTGATTCCCAAACTCTGCCTCCCCCGCAGGCCCTCACGCCTGAGCCACAGCAGTTCATGCAGGCATTGGACAGATGAGCCCACGGGCCCAAGGCCCACAGAATAACATCTGCAAACCCGAACTAATATTTTTTTGCCACAAACTTGCCTCATCTCTTTTCCTCTATTTTACAAAACGGTAGATCCCTGAGCAAACTGTTTTCTTTCCCCTCAATCATTCTCCCAAATTCAATTAGTTGACAAACCATCTTTTTACTGCTTTCGGTTCTTACTCTCACCACCTTAGACGGCTTCAGTCATCTCGTAACTCCAGCTTCTTAAACTTTTAAACTGTAGCTTTGCGTTCTTTATTCTCTAATGTAGCCGGCTAAGTCTTTTACGTCCTTATTTCCCTGTGTAAACTGGTCAGAACTAATTGAGGGCCAGTGGGGACTCCGGTCCTGAACCTCTGCAGTGGGGTGTCACAGGTGGGGCGGCCTCTAATTCCCAAGGCACATGCTCCACCTCCCTAGAGTCACGTTTCCATGGAAATCAGGAGATTATTTTTTTATTTAAAAATTGTGTATCTTGCTTGGAAGACCAAGGGAAAATGGAGAGAGAGAGGGGGAGAGAGACAGAGACAGAGAGAGACAGAGGGTGGCAGAGGCAGAGAGAGGAACTTTGTAGAACCTGCACATGGGCGGACACACTGAGCCGTCTGGCGCAGCCCGGACAGGCTGGGCAGAGGCCTCGTGTGGAGCGGGCAGAAAGCAGGGGACAGAAAGCAGGTGGCAGAGCTGCGGGGCTGCACCGTGGCGGCCGCGGCCGGGCCCCAAACCCGCCATGGGCACCAGCTCTGGACACCGCGCGTCTGACCCAGGGCACAGCACTGAGCTGCCGCGGGCGGGAACGGGCTGCAGGTCTGCAGGGCCCCGGGGCGCTGGGCGCCGCTGGTTCCAGCGGCAGGACGGGGGCGCTGTTAAAGGCCCCGACCTGTGGGACGAGCCTTTCCCCTTCCTCCGGGCATTCGTCGCGGTCTGGCGTGGCTATTTGCCCCGCGTCCCCGTGGTCCCCTGCACAGCGCACGGAGCGGCGACAGTGCTGC
>NW_011889190.1:250838-251943 GCF_000151845.1 Pteropus vampyrus
TCTCATGCTCTGCCTTTGAGGACGAGCCGCCAACCCTCCCGAGGCCGGGCGCTCCGATGCCCCGGCGACCGCCCCTTCGTGCGGGTGACCGTCGCAGGCCGGCGGCCCCCACCCCTGAGAGGGACACGTCGCCGCGGTGCAGTCGGCCAAGGCCGGGGGGCAGGGCGAGCAAACCCAGCGGGGTGCAAGGCGCTCGGGGTGCCGAGCCCAACTCCCCACAGTGCCACCGCGGGGCCTGCGAGGGTGACCACGAGCTTTAGATGCTGGTCGCTTCCATCCAGCGGTGGCGTCAGGTCACAGGTTTAACATTTATTTTAACTCCACCGAAGATAAAAGTGGGGGGAAATGGGGCACCACCCCTGCACCATGTACTTTGAATAACATGGTGTGGTTTTCTCTCTTCCTTTAGTAATCGTTACTTTTCGGGGTACGTCTATTGCGGTTTGTGCTTTACTGCCGAGTAAACCATTTTGAGTAGAGTAAATGCTATAATCACAGCCATTCGTTTTATAGTAGCAAATGTTTTATGTTTTCAATATAATTATTCAATTACTTATCATTATACTAGGTCAAAACACCAACCTTTCAGCGAACCTCTACTACACTCTTAAAGTAAAAGCACTTGAAAAGGCATTTTGATTTCTCGTTTTGACATCGTCTTGTCATGTTTCTGGCCATTCTCCCGCAGAATCCCACGTTCCTGCTTCTGACAGGGTACCGAGCGGCAGAAGTCTGCTGCTGTTTAATCTTGTCATTACGGTATGAAAAAAAAAACAAAAGAGAGCAGTTAATTGACAAACTAAGAGCTTTTACCGATATGAAATTTTCATCTTTAAAATTTTGGTAACAATGAATATCCATGAATAAATAAGATACCGACCGATGGTCTTTCACCAACACCAAGCTTTTGTGCCTTTCGAAATGAACCCATTTGTTAGAAAACGCCTCAAATTCATCTAGAAAATGGGATTGGAAATGTGTGTCACAAAAGGTGTCACAGGGATTTCGTCTGTTAATTAGTGCATGTGAGATACTGTGAAAGCCACAAGTCACTCTCCCAGATAGAAGGCATTATTAACTCAAGTTCCATTCCAAATTTAGATCC
>NW_011889190.1:252128-253831 GCF_000151845.1 Pteropus vampyrus
CCCTGCAGCCGAGGCCACCGGCCTGCGTGGCTGGTGCCCAAGGGCCCCCAGGGCGGGTCTCAAGGGAAACAGGGACTGGGTTCTTGGGGGTCCCCTCTCGCGCGGTTCTGCTGCCTGTCCGTCCGTCCATCCGTCGGTCTCACGCTCTGCCTTTGAGGACGAGCCGCCAACCCTCCCGAGGCCGGGCGCTCCGATGCCCCGGCGACCGCCCCTTCGTGCGGGTGACCGTCACAGGCCGGCGGCCCCCACTCTTGGGAGGGACACGTCGCCGCGGTGCAGTCGGCCAAGGCCAGGGGGCAGGGCGAGCAAACCCAGCGGGGTGCGAGGCGCTCGGGGTGCCGAGCCCAACTCCCCACAGTGCCACCATGGGGCCTGCGAGGGTGACCACGAGCTTTAGATGCTGGTCGCTTCCATCCAGCGGTGGCGTCAGGTCACAGGTTTAACATTTATTTTAACTCCACTGAAGATAAAAGTGGGGGGAAATGGGGCACCCCCCCTGTGTACTTGGAATAACGTGGTGTGGTTTTCTCTCTTCCTTTAGAAATCGTTACTTTTCGGGGTTCGTCTATTGCAGTTTGTGCTTTACTGCCGAGTAAACCATTTTGAGTAGAGTAAATGCTGTAATCACAGCCGTTCGTTTTATAGTAGCAAATGTCTTATGTTTTCAATATAATTATTCAGTTACTTATCATTATACTAGGTCAAAACATCAACCTTTCAGCGAACCTCTATTACACTCTTAAAGTAAAAGCACTTGAAAAGGCATTTTGATTTCTCGTTTTGACATTGTCTTGTCATGTTTCTGGCCATTCTCCTGCAGAATCCCACGTTCCTGCTTCTGACAGGGTACCGAGCGGCAGAAGTCTGCTGCTGTTTAATCTTGTCATTACGGTATGAAAAAAAAAAACAAAAGAGAGCAGTTAATTGACAAACTAAGAGCTTTTACTGATATAAAATTTTCATCTTTAAAATTTTGGTAACAATGAATATCCATGAATAAATAAGAATCCGACCGATGGTCTTTCACCAACACCAAGCTTTTGTGCCTTTCAAAATGAACCCATTTGTTAGAAAACTCCTTAAATTCATCTAGAAAATGAGATTGAAAATGTGTGTCGCAAAAGGTGTCACAGGGATTTCGTGTGTTAATTAGTGCATGTGAGATACTGTGAAAGCCACAAGTCACTCTCCCAGATAGAAGGCATTATTAACTCAAGTTCCATTCCAAATTTAGATCCTATGAAGTTTGAACAGCACTTTTGTTTGCGTGAAGGTAAAGGAAAGTAAATAAATTAGCATATGTTTTGTGTTATTTCGAGCACGGCACTATGCTCTGTACTTAATATATTATTTCAGCCAGATTTTCTTTTGGGAGGAGGAGTGTGATTTTAAAGTTATAGAGATCTTTGAAAAAGAACAGAAAAGCCATACTCAGCATCAAAAATTAAATTACCATCTCAACATATTTGTTCCCAGTCTTTTTCCTTAAAAAAATTCTTTTCTTTAACGTAATGCATGTTAATTTTAAACATTCAAACTATGAAAAGTTCTACAAAGAAAATGAAAAACCTTATCCAAATAAAACTCCCTTCCAAAATAAAAATTATTATAACTTGGTAAAATTGCAGCCATCTTTCCATGTGGACAAATTCAGAGAAGGTAGGGTAATGGGCAGATAAATAAATGCACAAAAAGAGAAAAAA
>NW_011889190.1:254591-257014 GCF_000151845.1 Pteropus vampyrus
TTTTCTTTTGGGAGGAGGAGTGTGATTTTAAAGTTATAGAGATCTTTGAAAAAGAACAGAAAAGCCATACTCAGCATCAAAAATTAAATTACCATCTCAACATATTTGTTCCCAGTCTTTTTCCTTAAAAAAATTCTTTTCTTTAACGTAATGCATGTTAATTTTAAACATTCAAACTATGAAAAGTTCTACAAAGAAAATGAAAAACCTCATCCAAATAAAACTCCCTTCCAAAATAAAAATTATTATAACTTGGTAAAATTGCAGCCATCTTTCCATGTGGACAAATTCAGAGAAGGTAGGGTAATGGGCAGATAAATAAATGCACAAAAAGAGAAAAAACTTTTCATAAAAATGGGATCAGACCATAGATACCACTTTTAACATCATGATTAAATTTTATTTTAGTTTAACAAAGTAAAAATAGAGTAAAAATGAAAAAAATTATGAACTTGTAATAAACGATTTGAGACAACAAATATATATTTTTATTCTAAAAGATTCCTCTGAGGGTAGCAGATGCACTGAATACTAGTAAGAGGTCAGAGTGCTCATACTTTTAAAAATTATGTTTATATATAAAAAGCTTACGCTATATATATGCTATTGACTTTTTGCTATGAAAGAAATGATAATTAGCACATTTTTGTAACTATATTCGCTCAGACACTCCTCATTTTTCTATTGCTACTGTTCTTTTTACGTCATCTAAGTTTATCATGCATTCATATTTGGTTCTTCATCTAAAACTAACTCAGTTCTTAAGCGTTAGCTTTATATGTAAATGAGTCACGTGCATCCCATTCCTTCTTAGTTCTTGAGGTCTTGAGATCTTAATCTCTTAATCGGAGGGATTTAGTTAAATTTCTTTAAGAACTATCATTTGCATTTCAGCCGCTGAGAGTTTTGCTTCCCTTTGTGATGTTAAAGTATGTTCGGTGTCCTGCTATTTGAAAGATGCCTTGGTGGGTGACAATAGTCATGTAGCCCTTTTACTCAGAATATTGCAGACTTGTCTTTACTGTCTTCTGGTGTAGGATGCTACCGTTATAAAATCTGAGACAAATCTGATTTTTCTCCCATGCGTCAGACCTCTGGCTGTTTCAGCCTGGTCTCGCCGCCATGCCGTTGGCCCGGGCAGCCCGTCAGTGGCCGCTGCTTTGATGCTGAGCGCCGTCTCACCGTCTCTGCTGTGTGGCGTGTTCTTGCATTTACCGGGACTCTGGTACATGTGCTTGATTCTCCATCTCAGTGACATCGGGGATCGTAACGTTGGATCATTTGTGTTTGTCTTTTTTATTCATCGCCTCGTCTTCAAATGCTTTATTATCTGTGCTTTCTCAACTGTATTAATTATACTTATCTCCAATTTTCCGTTCGTGTCAGTAGTTTGACTTTCTGTAGCTGTCTGTTTTATTTCTTGCTTATTCTAATTGATTATTTGTCTTTTAAAGATGCTATTTTGGTTGCAGTTTGTATCCCTAAATTTGCAACCTCCTAATTAATCTGATTATATTGCTTGTTTTTTCATCTCAAGATTGAATTGTTATTTTTTAAAAAAATTCTAGTTCTTACCCTACAGCATGAAACACTTTCGAGAGAGTGTCTGGGACTCTTTGAATTCTATTTTCTTCTAGAATGAGTATTTTTCACATTTTTCACATTTATTGTGGTAGTGTATCTGCACAGTTGCTGTTACATTCCTTCTTATTTTGCTTATGCTGGAGGAAATGTGTATAAACAATTTGTTGATTCCTTTCCACAGAAGGACGTTTCCTTCGGCTCCAGTTGGGCGGTTGGATGGCGCTCGAGGAGCCACGTTCGATGGCTGGAGGGTGGTGGGGTCGAGGGAGGTGCAGCCCTCCTTATAGTGCCTGGCTGCTACTCTTGGTTTTAGGGTTATGTTTTTATTGGAAGGGGGTGTCCAGCGTGCCGTGTAGATCCCAAGGGATCGGGTAAAGTTCTCCACTTTGAAGTGTGACCGTGCACAGTCAGAGTGAAAGATGGAGTCCTCCTAGGAGGGAACCCTGAATCTCAGAGCCTGGGGCGGGGGCAGGACGGGAGACAGCCTGGTGAGTGGGGACGGGGCAGGCCGTGAACTGGGAGCAGGCGTCGGAACCAGTCAGGGCGAGGCGGGTCTTTACGCAAGCAGAGGCCGGGGGCGGTCGTTGGAGACTGGTCACATTTGGGGAGATGGAGCAAAGGCATAATATATAGAGGACAATGGAAACTGGGGTGCAGCGGTCTGAATAGGGAGCTGCAAATGTGGACAGAGGAAAAGTAGAGAAAACCCACTGTGGGTCGCTATGAGAGAGAGAGGTATGCAATGTGAGTATGTATGCGTGTGATTGTGAACATGCCCACACAGTGCGTACCTACACCCTACACACATGCACATGTGCACATGCACACGTGTGCATGCA
>NW_011889190.1:257064-259208 GCF_000151845.1 Pteropus vampyrus
TCTGTAGCTGTCTGTTTTATTTCTTGCTTATTCTAATTGATTATTTGTCTTTTAAAGATGCTATTTTGGTTGCAGTTTGTATCCCTAAATTTGCAACCTCCTAATTAATCTGATTATATTGCTTGTTTTTTCATCTCAAGATTGAATTGTTATTTTTTAAAAAAATTCTAGTTCTTACCCTACAGCATGAAACACTTTCGAGAGAGTGTCTGGGACTCTTTGAATTCTATTTTCTTCTAGAATGAGTATTTTTCACATTTTTCACATTTATTGTGGTAGTGTATCTGCACAGTTGCTGTTACATTTCTCCTTATTTTGCTTATGCTGGAGGAAATGTGTATAAACAATTTGTTGATTCCTTTCCACAGAAGGACGTTTCCTTCGGCTCCAGTTGGGAGATTGGATGGTGCTCAAGGAGCCACGTTCGATGGCTGGAGGGTGGTGGGGTCGAGGGAGGTGCAGCCCTCCTTATAATGCCTGGCTGCTACTCTTGGTTTTAGGGTTATGTTTTTATTGGAAGGGGGTGTCCAGCGTGCCGTGTAGATCCCAAGGGATCGGGTAAAGTTCTCCACTTTGAAGTGTGACCGTGCACAGTCAGAGTGAAAGATGGAGTCCTCCTAGGAGGGAACCCTGAATCTCAGAGCCCGGGGCGGGGGCAGGACGGGAGACAGCCTGGTGAGTGGGGACGGGGCAGGCCGTGAACTGGGAGCAGGCGTCGGAACCAGTCAGGGCGAGGCGGGTCTTTACGCAAGCAAGCAGAGGCTGGGGGCGGTCGTTGGAGACTGGTCACATTTGGGGAGATGGAGCAAAGGCATAATATATAGAGGACAATGGAAACTGGAGTGCAGCGGTCTGAATAGGGAGCTGCAGATGTGGACAGAGGAAAAGTAGAGAAAACCCACTGTGGGTCGCTATGAGAGAGAGAGGTATGCAATGTGAGTATGTATGCGTGTGATTGTGAACATGCCCACGCACATGCTTACACACACCTACACACATGCACATGCACACATGCACACGTGTGCATGCACACACTCACATGCATGACACACGCACGGACACACATGCATACATACGTGAGCGCACACACATGCATATTCACATGTGCGCACTCAGCATACATGCACATACACACATGCACACGTGTGCATGCACACACTCACATGCATGCACACACATGCACACATGCACGGACACACATGCATACATGTGTGAGCACACACATGCACACACTCTCACATACACGTGTACACATGTGTCCACATGCACAGACATACATGCACACATACACACATGAGCACACACATGCACACATGCATATTCACACGCACATGCATACATGCACGCACACGCATACATGCACGCACACACATGCACACACACACACACGTACACACGGGGCCTCAGGGCAAGGACCCCTCAGCAGCAACGAGCACACCTAGCCCCCGGACCGTGGCCTCTGAGTACCATCCCCAGCGACGGGAACTGCGTTTCTCGGGGGAAATCGACTGCTCCCGGGGCCGAGGCCGGGGAAGGACAGGATGACCCCGGAGCACTTTCTTGTGCTGCGGCGCACGGACGAGTTCAGAGAATGTGGCACACGTCACATGTACAAAGGAGCCAGCTTCCGTGGCTCCTGCTGGGCACAGCAGGGACATGTGGGGCACCGAAATCAGGAGTGGTGGGTCATCGCCTGTTTGATGAAATAAGAACGCAGGGGCTCGCTCGCACTGATGGAGTCGGCCATGCTGATGGAAATATAGGAACAAAGTGTTAAACGTCCTGTGATTGGCATCGTCGCAAAGTCCCTAACCACAAAATACTAATTACAAACAAAAAGGAGTGACTTTACCATGGGGAGGTCTGGCAGGCCGCACCTCATATGACCAAAGCGAACTCAGCGGTAAAGGGCAAATGGAGGTCCGCGTCCCCGAGTCTCATCACAGTGAGGTGGCAGACACAGCGGTGAGCCCCGGGGAAGGCGGGGGAGGGGCGGAGGGCAAACCGAGGTGGCCGCACGGTGGCTGGCAGGCAGGTGTCTTCTTCACGTGACATGTACACGTGGATGCGTACGTTTTCTAAAGAGACAAGTTTCACTGGGTGCGTTGTTGTTTTGAAGTGTTCGGGGACCCGTTTGTTCCCTG
>NW_011889190.1:260388-262603 GCF_000151845.1 Pteropus vampyrus
TGCCCGGTGCCACCATGGGGGGCCGCCGCTCCGGGCCCCGACTCCCCACCGCGACGACAATGCCCCCCGGAAGCCGCTGACGAAGAGCGCGCTCCATTTTATCAGGCAAATTCCTCCGACTCCTCTGGCCGTCACCCAAAAAGCATCGGTTTTAGAAAAAGTGTTGAAGACAGCACGGTGCCCTGTAAGGTAGAAAAATCGTATTTATTAGGGGCGAGAAGGAGCATAATTATATCTGTTTCTTGCATATCGCCTTTGGGATAATAGGGAGGAGGTGTCAATGGCGTTTGTTTTTCTTACAAGACTTCGGTAAAGGCAGAGGTCGATCCACGTTGGGCTCGGAATTCACAAATTTCAAAATATACCCGTATATTATGCTCATGTAAATAATGATTCTTCATTCGTAAGAATTGCACAGGCAGTGGGAATATAGAAAAAGATAGAATAAATATTAATATGACTATTGTAACTTTCATATTTAAGAGTATCTTTTATGTCTTAATTTTTAGCAGGGAAGTTGAATCAACGCTCACAAAAAGTAACAATTTTAGTCTATTTTTGCAAAATAAGCTGTTTTCGCCTACTTTTTATGTTGCGTTAAAAATATCTTGTGTACATATAGTTGCTTCGATCTTAAGATTGTCTAGATTAATGAGCTAAAAGGCTCAGGTGCACAAAGTGAAGGACAACTCTGCATTTTATTTTGTCGCGTTAACTTCAGCGTCTTTTATTTTTTTGACAACAAAAGAGCTGAAAAGGTTGTCTTCGTCTGTACTCCTCATACGCTTACCACACCTAGCCTACCTTTGGAACCCCCGAACTAGTGGGGCCCATCCATTAGGTGAAAATCATTCGCTTTACAGTTTGTTTTCCTTGAGTAATGAGCTGATTTATTTAGCGTATGGTTCGATATATAAAAATCTGATTAACACATTTTTCAGACTACTTAATACTTAAAGATGTAATTTTATTTTTGAGAGTTGATTTGATTGATCATAACGGTTGGTAGATTTTGATAGAGAAAGGAAAGAACACATGAATCCCTGTAAAATAAGAAACATTTGCTAAGTATAAGTCCATCGATCGACCATTTACTCACATAAAAATATATATTAGTTCATAACAGGCACAAACGGTGGTTTTTAAGGTAATTTCTGATTAGTTTTATCTCTGAAGAAATATGCTGAATGAAAAGACCACTGATTTCACTATCGTTGAATGGCTTTTGTGTGTGAGATGCCTATAAATTCAGAGGTAACTTCTTTCCAAACCCCATAATCTGGCTTAGCACATCTGCAATATTATAATATAAAATACTCATAAGCCAGAGGCTTTGGAAAGAGAGTGGGAAAGAAACTAAGTTTTTAATGCTTAAATGTCAGACTCAGACCCAATTTCCTTGGTAATAAAGCAAAGGGCAGAGGTAGCTCAGATGATGCGCATTAGCTACAAAATGTGAAATTTTAGTGCTAATATGACCCTTTCTGACTTAATTTTTATGTAAAAAACTCACTCCTACCCACATTCACGTTGGATCGTGTGTGTGTGACACACAGGGAATCTTCACGATTCGGGCTCTAACATTATTTGAGGTGTTTTTGGATTCGGTGTGAAGCTGCGTAACAGAGATCTTGACTTAGCACTGGAGGTGACGGCCTCAGTCACAGCGCTGTCATTCCACGTGACCACAGAACGGTCCCTTCTCTGTGCTGCCATCAGCTCCTTATCCATGAGGCGAGGGTGTCGTTGGTTTTAAGACGTGGTCTCTTTCTTTTAATAAATTCCCTTTAGCAAACACAATGTCATGGGGAGAAAGGAGCAGTATTTAAAGCAGCACTTGGGAGACAGTTTAGAAGCATCTTGTCTGGTGTCACTTATAAGGGCATAATCACCTTTACGTACAGGGCTTTGGGGAAAGCAAGAAGACAGAAATGTTAGGCAAATCTGACAAAAGCTTTCAAATGGAAAGGATCACTCTTCATTCTTTTAAAAGCCAGGTAACACACAGGAATTGGAGGGCGCTTAGCCAGGGTGCTTTGCAAAGGGAGGGAGCCCAGGTCGCCCAGCGATGGTGCTGAGTGGGATCGCTCGTACCTCGAAAGTCTGGGATGATCAGGCAGCAGCCGTGAGCCGAGTTCCAGCTCAGCGTATGTATCTTATTTGGAATACGAAGCAACACACACATAAGTGATTTCTACATTGGCTACACTCCATC
>NW_011889190.1:265233-267143 GCF_000151845.1 Pteropus vampyrus
AATCGGCATTGCAAAATTCTTGCTGGCATTCTCCGTGCCATTTGTGATACACTCTTCCCGGATGTCTATCTCTAGATCATTTCGACATTCTCTTTCGCAGGATCGGTTGTGGGTGTCCAGGTAGGGTGTATGTTATTTGAAAAGTCACTCAAGGGCTGGGAGGGCCAGGAGCATTGACTGACCGTCTAAGTCATACGCCTCGTGTCGAGAGTTCCGTTGCCTCTTTGTGCACAGTAGAGTGAATGTCTCTCGAGAAGAGAGCATCTTTCAAACACCCTCGGCGCCGGCACCACTGAGCTCATGGAGACCGTTGTCTTTGGTGGAAATAGCAGGATCGTCTCCATGTTATTGGGTTTTATTTTTTAATAGTCCCAGGAATTACAACTGCTTGTTGTTTAAGATAAATAGTGGCCAACTCTGTGTATTATAAGCGTAATTTGATTTTTTTTTTTCCCTCGAAGGTGGAAACAAAATGGCACAGATATCGATTTCGCCACGAGTTATCACTACAGGTTGGATGGAGGGGATTTGGCCATCAGCAGCCCCCACACAGATCAAGATATTGGCACGTACCAATGCCTGGCCACCAATCCTCTGGGGACAATTCTGAGTCGGAAGGCAAAGCTCCAATTTGCATGTGAGTTTGTGGAAACATCTATAATTCCTGTGATTCTGAGAACTTGCCGTTATTACTGTATTCATATTAGAAAAAAAAAATCCAGCTTTTCTTATCATCTGCAATTTGAGAGCAAATAGGAATCCTGGGGGCAAGTCTGACTCCTGAGGGTGGATGGATACTATTTCAGCAAAGGAAGAACACAACGGTGTTATTACATTCTGTGAATTATATTTAGAAACATCTCTAAAAGTTCCAGATCTAAATATGACGATAAAGACACACGCTGTGTTACTATCTTCCTTTTCCTGTTTCTTTTGCACTGGCTATTCGTGGGCAGAGCACAGGAAGGACGAGCTGAGGGCAGAGATGTCCTCTGGGGAGGCGGGTGTCCTCCCAGGGAAGTGATCAGACAGGCACAGGGCGGTGTGGGCGGAGTGGAGAGGTTGCCAGGGGCAGGCTTTATATTAACAGTGACAATGTCCGGCTGCGTCACGTAAATGTCATCCGAGTAATTACCTTGCTGACATTTGGAGATGAACAATAGGCACCGTGCCTCTTATATCCTTTACGTATCGCGTGTCCGAGGACTGAGATGTTTTGTGGTGGGTGCGGGGAAAGCCTCGTTCGAAAGGCTTACACCTGTCGCTGTGGGTGAAGCGGGGGAAGGCGTGCGTTTGTCCCTTACTCCTCGCCCCTGTCCCCGAGGGCGCATTCGTGGCAGACAGTTAGCAGCTACTGCTGCTGGTGCTCATGGAAAGGGCTCTGCTGTCTGTCACTTTCAAAAAAGTCGTTTTGAAACTCGATTAATAAAATATAGGTCCGAAGCCCACCTTGTCAAATTACTTGAGCCCTCAGGAAATTTATAAATTAATCATTGGGTCTGTTTTCCATTGCAAGTCTTATGTCCCAAAGACCCCTCGCTCCATACACAGTTCCAACTACATGGACCATTTCGGCGATGGCTTTGTTTCTGAAGAGATACGTGTATGTGTGTGTGTGTATACATTCAGAAATATATATGCATGTGCGTATGTATATGTGTGTATGCATGCAATCACACACACACACACGCACACACACACACACACACATGCTGCCAAGCATATCCAAATGTGATTCTATCTAGGGAAATAGAAGGATAATGCAAAAGTTTGTGGAGGTAAATGGAATGAGGACAAAGTCTGCCAGCTATGTCGAAACTCGGGGTAAAGATTAGAATCATACCTGATTTCTGCATCTCGGCTACGGTGTCACTTGGCAAAACAATAGGGAGCAAATCTGATGAGAAATT
>NW_011889190.1:268663-270633 GCF_000151845.1 Pteropus vampyrus
CGGCGCTTCCACTGCTAGGCGTGTGCCCCGAAGCCCCGAAGGCGGGGACTCAGCAGATCTCTGTCCACAGCAGCGTTGTCCGTAACAGCTAAACGTTAGAAACGACCCCCACGTCCATAGGGCCCCAGGTAAATGGAGTAACGAAACGTCGTGTAGAATACCGCTTGGCTTTAAAAAGAAGGAAAACTCGGACCCCTGCCACGACACGGCGGTCATCCCGCGAAGCGCAGCGAGCCGGACGCGAAGGGGCCGAAGCCACGTGGGTCACTCCTCCGAGGTCCCTGGGGCGGTGGCTTCACGGAGACGGAGCCTGGACGGGTGGCTGCCCGGGGCGGTGGGGACGGGGTTCCGCTCAGCAGGCCCGGGGCTCGGTTTGGGACGAGGACAGGGTTCCAGCGGTGGCGGTGGCGGTGGCCGCACGGGAACGTGAGCGTGCTCGATGCCGCGAAGGCCGCGTTTCCAATGGTTCGGGGGTGAATTCGGTGCTGTGCACATTCCGCCTCGAGTTTGCACGATGTGGCGCCATCAGAATTTTGCGGGACAAATGTAATCGTTCCTGTTGGATTGTTTATTCTCTCTCATCATTCTTAAAAAACAAAAGAAGAGTAAGTTTCCCTTATCCAGTATCTCTCCCGGTTCCTTGGACAGAAAAAGCAGAGTCCAGACACACACGTCCATCCAAACGGGAAGTCCCTAACCGGCAGCGCTGCGTCTGCCACCTGCTATGGCTGCCCCACGTCACGAGTCACTGAGGATGGCTCTGTCGGTAGCAAGGGCTTTTGGTAGGTGGGGTGACGATGCTGGTTGAATGTTAAGATTTCTGATATGGACAGGCCTGAGTTCAAACCCCATCTCTGTCAAACAGCCGGGAGTGAGTGTGACATCAGGCGCCCTGTTCACGCAGGACGGTGACGCGCGTCCCCCGAGCTGGTGGCGGTGAAGCCCCTGGACGACTGGAGGCCCTGAGGGATGACGGCCCTGATCCCTTGGATTCTTCATTCCCTCCCCGAGGTCGGCCGCACATCGGCACCTTCTGAACCTTTGCAGCTCGCTTCTAGAAGATTCCACAGTTTACACACAAAACCTTCTCCAAGCCTCTTCCTGTTCTCCGTCTTCACAACTGCCAGGCGCCCCGACAGGGACAGCCCTTCTCGAACCCAGCAGGAACCCCGAGACAGCCACGCTCTGGGGACACAGCCACGCCCCTCCGCTCTGGCCCACAGGAGCCTGTCATTCCAGGCTCAGGTCGATTTTTGCCCAGGTGGAGTTTTGGTCCATTCTCGCCCCGCCTCAATCCATCCCTAAAGCAAATTCAGCAGGCGCCTAGTCACCAAAAGCTCCTGCTGCCTGTCCCCTGGCCGTCTTGAATGATGGAACCGGTTTAACTTTTTACAAGCTCTACTCGTAGCTGCTTTGAATTATTTCTCTCAAGGACGTTGGTGGGAAAGGTTGGCTGTAGACTCGTCCCTTTCATATGTATGTTAATGAATTACTCAGTACTTGTGTGAGAGAACATTGCACCTGCCATTCTGTTTAAAATGTCATCCTTGAGAAAAAAAAGATAGGGGGTTTGAAGGAAACCTAGGATTTTACTGAGCTGTCTCTTTTTTTGAGATTCTTATGATATACAACTCTACTAATGAAGCGATAAACATTTGGGGTGAAAGTCACTCATAAAGAGGGGGTCGGGGTCCTGCGCTATTTAATATCAATCACAGGTACCATTTCAAATACGTGTGCTCCGTTACTGCAGAGGTAAAGACAGCCAGCTCGGGCCTCCTGATTGACCATTCATTTATTCATCCTCGGAGCAACCAGAAAACACCTTATTTATATGTATCAAGCCCCTTGATGCTGGGGCCTGAAGATTAAGTGAGAGACGGGAAATAGCCCCTCCACAGAGCAGACAGGTGACACCTTAACTGCAATAGAAGGGAGGGAAGGAAGGAGGAGGGAGGGAGGGAGGGAGG
>NW_011889190.1:271364-273520 GCF_000151845.1 Pteropus vampyrus
GGCCCCAGAGGCGACCGGCTGTGTTTGAAGGTCAGGCCCCCTCACTGTGACATCGTGCACAGGTGCTAGTTCATGTGGAAAACGGAGGTGCCGCTAGGACCCACTCCACACAGGTGTGTGAGGCTAAGCACTTGGGACGGGTAGAGCAGCGGGTCGCAGTTGGTATCGGGTGCGAAGTGCTCATGGAGGCGGCCTGGGCACGTGGCTGTCAGCCGGCCGCGTCTGGGACGTCAGTATTTACCCTGAGGACGGTGGGAACATTTCAAATGATGTTAAGGATTTTGAAATCGTTGATAAATTATAGTTTGAAAATGCCCCTTACTTTTCCCTTAAATCGATCTGTCTGATATATTAATTAAGTCACTAACATTGTTAAAACCCCAGCACATATGCTTTGGGGTGCTGTAAACCTTCCTTCTCACACTTGCAAGAGGAGGTCAAAGAACTCTTGCTCTATGTCCCAAGGTTGATAAATTGCAGATGGTTCGAAGTTAAAACACAATCACAGTTCATCCTAAAGGGCTATAGACGTGTAGGCATTTACATGTCGTTGTAATTTTTTTCCAGAAGAATGCAAAAGGTTTTATGCCTGCAACGCTGTCCATTGTATGCTGGACTCATAAGCTGTTTAGAAACCGTGTTTTATAAATGGAGACATTCAGGCAGGGAAACGGAGTCACTCGTCCAAAGCCACCCAGCGCACCACAGACCCAGCCGTTCTCATACGGCTATTTCGAATAATTTTAAATATTAAATACATTTATTTGTAGACGGAGGAAGTAGACCACCATGCACACAAATCCAAAACCACAGTCACAGCACAACCGAAATGTCTTCAGGTAGACGTCATAATGTCAAGGTCTTCCACTCACTGGACAAGGACCACTTACGTCTTTGTGTTTTCGAAGGTGGTGTGTGTTTTTATTTCAGTCTCTTGCCCAGAGTCTTCACGAGCAAAAAAAGAAAACAAAAAAATTAAACAAACTCTCGCATTTAGAAATAAATTTTAAAAGCCTCACAGATACTGGTTAGTTCAGAATGTCAACTTTTTTTTTTTTTCCCCAATGTATAAGAAACGCAAAAACAATTAAATAGGATCCCGATGATACGGCGATCAAGTGCATTTTTATCTGAAGAAGAAAATAAGACCCAGGAGAAGAAGTTTTAAAAATAGCACTTAAAAACACATTTGGCAATTACAGTGTCTGATGATCGCGAAGTGTGTGTTAAGTGGGTAATGCACATCTAATTATAAACAAAAATGCTAGATGGCTTTTAACCTTTTTTTTAATACATGAGAAAAAAGTAGTTAAGCAAAGTAGGCAAAGAAATATTTTTTCTTTAATTTCTCGAGTAAAAGAAAAATCGATAAATAAGTATTGGTTTTTCATTATCATTTTAGAAATAGCACTAAACAATGTCGCGATGAATTTAATATTCTGGATTTGTCATAATGGAACAATAACATAACCGCCAACTGGTATCATATCAAGGAGAAAGCTTTGTCTTTGCTTTTAAAAATGATTCACGCCTTAAACAAATGGACTCCGAAGAGGAGAGTCGTGTGGTTGGATTACGGCAAGCCACTATTACATTTATTTTCAAAATCAACAGGGTAGTAGATCGCCCAGTGCTTTATCCTCATTTTTTCCTTCATCATCACAGCTGGACATCTATTTATGTATCTTATCAGAAATGATACTTCTACAAAATTCATGCCTTCTCTCACCTCCCACCTCTACTTATATTCAGCCAGACCCGGGCTATTTTGGTCTATTTGAATTAAATTGCACGTTCGCGGTGCACAAGCTGAGTCGAGGTGGAAAGAGATGATGTTAGAAAGTAAGATATTCGTTCTGTCAACACCGAGAGTTTCTGATTTGTAAAACTGAGAGAGGAGCCCAAAGCTGATATGCTTTTTTCTGACACTTACATTATTTGACGAATGGTTTTGAGGAAGTTATCAACGTAGCCCTTAGAGAGTTGGCTGTTGAGATTTATAAAATCGATTAGGAATTACAGCGAAACACTCGTTTGAGCTCAAGAACCAGACGAAATCTTTTTTGAGTTTTATTATTAATAGACAGCCAGTGTTACCCAAATAGCAAATGAGAATCGTGTGTTTTTAAAAGGAAATGCACATAATAGCTTTTCGT
>NW_011889190.1:274100-275677 GCF_000151845.1 Pteropus vampyrus
TTTTTCCAGTTTTCTATCGTATCGTCTTTCCTTTGGTGGTTGACTGAGTAGCTATGAGTCTGTTGTTCTTTTATGTAAGGAAACAGCCTCTCCAAATGGGCGGCTCGTGTTTTTACTCTTAATCAAGTCTTTTGATAAATAGAAATTTTTAAATTTAGCATGGTCCGATTTATCAGTCTTTTCCTGCGTGCGATGATGCTTCTGTAAAACTTTAAGGAACATTCTGCCGCCCGACATGGTGAAGGCGTCCACCTGCCTCGTCTTCTGTCCTTTGTCACGTCGTCCTTCACGGTTAGCGTCGCGACCTTCCTGGAGTCTTTTTATTTAGTTGAACGGTGTTAGGTAGGTTCGCTATATACATTTTTTTTTTTTCTATAGGGACCCAGTTGAGCCAGCAAATGTATTAAACACGCAGTCCTTTCTTCGGGGTCCGTTAGTGCCACCTCTGCAGGAAATCAGTGTGCGGACCTGCCGCTGGGATGGCCCTTCGGCCTCTGTCTCCTGCTGGCATTTGTCGGTCCCGCGTGGCCGCTCCGCGGTGAATCCCTGCAGTCCTGCAGTAAGCCTGGGTATCCCGTAGTTATTAAAATAGATGACGGAGTAGAGAAAACCCTGAGCCTCAAGTCGGAAGTTAACTTGAGGAGAAAAAAACCCCAAAGACAATAAAAAGAGAATACGAGTTAATATCCTAGGGCCCTAACCAATTACTAACGCCGAGCTTTCTAGCGGCCATGGCAGAAAGCATTCATGCCCTTTATGGGATGAAAACTTCCAAACTGTTTCCACGAGCATCATTGCTCTACCTCTAGAAACTGAGAGTCCGTCTGTGTACGGTCATCAAGAGCGGGTGACATTCTTTCTCTGTCTGACTTATTTCACTTAGCGTAATACCTGCCAGGTCCATCCGTGTTGTCACAAATGGTAAGATTTCATTCTTTTTCCGTGGCTGAGAAATATTCCATTGCAGACATGTACCACATCGTCCTTATCCGACACCTGAGACTAATATAATATTGAACGTCAGCCGTAACTGAGAAAAAAATCGTGGATGGTAGTTCTCTCACAACGCTCTCGTGGTGGCTTTTGTATTCTGTTTTTTAAGCCTTTCCCATGATGGTTGTTTGGAAGCTTCCTGATCCCCGTGCCCAGTTGACGGCCACCACGGCCGATGTCACGGTCTCTCTGCGCAGACCTCGCCTACCTCCGATCTCTTCCAGCATCGGCGGGGGCTCCGAAGCACAAGCAGTAGACACGAGTTGCTAATTCTTCTACCTCTGAGCAAATCCAATGCTAGCTCCGTCCTTACACTGTGTGTCTTTCTTGGGGAAAGTCTCACGAAGCATAATAGAGCCAGTGCCTACCTATTTCAGAAAACAAGTTAGAATATGTGCCTGGAGTGTCCCTCCATGTGCTGTTAGGAGACTGAGCCTCCTCCCATACTCCCCAGACAGGCACTTGGGGAAGAATCTTGTTCTGGTTCCCGACGTGGTGTCATCATGCGTATGTTACTCGCTTCTGCGTTTTTGTAGGAGCGAGGGAAGGGTGTGAATTCGCAGAGGTGAGGCACGTGAGCACTT
>NW_011889190.1:277364-278904 GCF_000151845.1 Pteropus vampyrus
TGGGGCTCTTCCAGACCCCCCAAAACCACAGATCAGTTGCCAGCTCGACCCTGAAACCCTCAACTTCTGCTCTGATCTTGATCCTGTCTGTCACGTCACCTGAGGTCCGTCTCTCACCTGAGCATGCTGTTTCTCCCGGGACCCCTGCCCCCTCCCCGCCCCACAGCCTCCTGCTGCTCGGTCTGAGCATAGGACAGAGTCCCCTGTGCTCCCGTGCTCCTTCTCCATGGCCCTTCCTCCCCCATGTCCGTGGCCCCGGTCACGGGCTGTGCTGCCCATGTGGCGGCCAGGCGCTCACCCCAGACCACCCTTCTCTACTCAGAGGCTCGACCTCCCAGCTCCCTGTCACTCTCCCTGTCACACGCTTGGTCTTGGGCCCATGTCCTCGCATCCTCCCCAGCACCGAGGCATCCTGGGAGTCTGTCATTCTTTTGCAAAATGTCTAAACCTGGTCATTGCCTAGTTTTGTACTGAAGGGTTCAGATGTTTTCTTATTAATGTCCAGAATGTTTTTATTCTAGATATATTAATATTTTTCCATTACCAATTAAATAGAACATTTCCATTCTTATTTTCGCTTTGCTCGTGTTAGTTTATAACACAGAAAGGTCAGCATGAAAAATTACCTTTTGTAATTCAGTGATTCTCTCATTGTCTTTTTGATTTCTGTTTGCAACACCGGAGTGATGTTTCCTCAAGCCCGGGATCGCTGGTGGTCTTGTAATTTCATTTATGACTCTAGATCTTTCATTCGCTCGGAATTTACTTTTGTAATGAGGTCAGTTCCCGATTTCTCTTTCCCACCTCAGTCCCGTGATTTCCGCTGAAATTCCCGGCAGGTCTCTGCGGTGGGGGTCGCACAGTGTGGCAGTTAAGAGCGGAGTCCCCGACTGCCAGGAGTGACGCCCCCACCCAGGCGGCTGCAGCCCCGGCCGGTGACGCGGCAAGCTGTTCCGCAAAGCCCAAAGCCGTACCGCGAGGTGACGGTTCTCTGGAGAAAGCCCGTTTATTAAAGACAGACAGACAGACTTCTAAAATGGCAGCGCTGCCTAGATGGCAGTGGTTTCTGGAGCTTTCTTCCTCCCGTGACGAGGGCAGATGCCGTCGAGACCGGAGCGTCTGAACTGCAGGAAGCGTGAGGAGCGTTGTCCTCGAGCCCATCCTGTCCCTTTCGGTTGTCTTCACGGACGTGTCAGCCCTGTCACAGATCAGCCCCTGCGGGCTGCATGGGAACAGCGATGTGTGTGATCGAAGCATTGGCAACAGCAAGGCATGTTCTGGCCCCAGAGCCGTTAGATTCTGATTGGTAAAGTTTACTATTTTGAAAGGAGTGAAAACAAAAAAGAGACTGTTACTCCGGCTCCTGTGCTCGGGTGTGGGTGGATCCCCTGTGCTCCCTCTGCCTTCGCTGTAGCAGCATGACCGAGGTGCCAGTAAATCATCGAATGCAATATCCAGGTGTCCAGGTGACGTTTGGACGCTGTCACTACTTCTCCGTGGGCGAGAGAGAAGACGGCGAGTTTCTGGAAAAGGTGTCAGC
>NW_011889190.1:278954-282969 GCF_000151845.1 Pteropus vampyrus
AGGTGACGGTTCTCTGGAGAAAGCCCGTTTATTAAAGACAGACAGACAGACTTCTAAAATGGCAGCGCTGCCTAGATGGCAGTGGTTTCTGGAGCTTTCTTCCTCCCGTGACGAGGGCAGATGCCGTCGAGACCGGAGCGTCTGAACTGCAGGAAGCGTGAGGAGCGTTGTCCTCGAGCCCATCCTGTCCCTTTCGGTTGTCTTCACGGACGTGGCCGTGTGTCAGCCCTGTCACAGATCAGCCCCTGCGGGCTGCATGGGAAAAGCGATGTGTGTGATCGAAGCATTGGCAACAGCAAGGCATGTTCTGGCCCCAGAGCCGTTAGATTCTGATTGGTAAAGTTTACTATTTTGAAAGGAGTGAAAACAAAAAAGAGACTGTTACTCCGGCTCCTGTGCTCGGGTGTGGGTGGATCCCCTGTGCTCCCTCTGCCTTCGCTGTAGCAGCATGACCGAGGTGCCAGTAAATCATCGAATGCAATATCCAGGTGTCCAGGTGACGTTTGGACGCTGTCACTACTTCTCCGTGGGCGAGAGAGAAGACGGCGAGTTTCTGGAAAAGGTGTCAGCACTCGGCAATAAACTAAGGATCGCACTGAGCAGAAAGTAATGAAATCGCCCCATGTGCTTCCTCCCCCCATCCTTGCTGTCATGACGCGGGTAAATCTCGCCGCACACGAGTCGCAGAGCCTGGGCGCGTCGGGCGGTGCACGGTTTCTGTGCGAGGGACCGGAGGAGAGCTCGTCAGTACTGTAACAAAAAGTGTGGGTGGAGGCAGCTTACTTTTCAAAGAAGAGAAGTTTCATTTGTATCTGGGGCGATAGCTGTTAAGAGTCAACTTTCTCACCTTCTCCGTTCCTACCGCCCCCCGCTTCTGCCAGACCCCTGGGGCGCCGCGCCCGATCCCCTGATGCCAGCTCGCCCGCCCCTCCCCAGGGTGCAGCTACCTTTGCAGGGGGGCTTCGGAGGCGGGCCCCACATCCCCTTGGCTGTGTCACCTACCGATCAGGAGATCTGAGTCTAACGGGCGAGGGGGGTGGGCAGAGCAGGGGCGGCAAGATCTTTCTGTAAAGAGCCACGTGGTAAATGCCTCTGATTTGCTGGCCAGCGTCGTCTCTGCTGCTACAGGGAGACAATGAAAACACTGAGCCAGACGGCACAGCTGTGTTCCAATAAAACTTGATTTACAACAATGGGTGGTAAGTCAGACTTAGCTCGTGGGTCGTGGTGGTTTGCTGGGCCCCCAAGTAGATGTAGAATATCTTTTAGATGCATTTTCCCAAAGTCAATACCTAACACTTATTGGGCATCTACTTAAAATCTCGTGTCATTTAGATGAACTAAAAGGTAGATACTCTCATAAACCCGTTTCACAGATAAATAAACAGAAGCTGATGAAGATCAAGTGATTGGCTAGTACGTGGTGGAAGGCGTTTGAGGTCAGGCCCGTTCGGGGGCCCAAGCTTCTAACCGGGGCACCACAGGCTTCTCTAATTAATCAATAGGAGTGGGAATCCCATGAGAACCTCCGATGGTGAGACGTGTCCGTGTGTGGATAATTTTTTTTTTAATTAATAAGTAAAGTACCATATATATTCCAGCTTATTACTCACAGGATGCTAGGTTGTTATTAATATTTAAATTTAATTGTTTAAATTTTTATTCAGAGAAAAATTAACCAAGAATTTATTGTTAGGGGAAAAAATGCAGAAAACTTAATACAGGATATGTAAAATCAGCATGAAATGAAGAAAAGACGTAGGAAAATGGAGCTATAAATAAGATGAGTCTTTAAATTCTCGCTCTATCACTTACAAGATGTTTGATTTGGGGCAAGTTGAGTTCTGAGCCCTAATTGTGAAGCTAGAGAAACACTAGCTCTACAGCTGTAAAAAATTATGACGAGGACGATTGAGTTACTACATGGAAATGTGCTCACACAGATCCACCAAAATGTAACAATCACCCGAATAACATATGATTAAATATATCTACAAACTCTACACACACACAAAAGCGTACGGCGTATGTGAAAGTATATGTTAAAAAGTCACTTTTTCTTTAAATGAATGAAGAGGGTCTGTGTTTAAATGATCTAAACCAAAAATGCTTTGAATTTGAAGCGGAATTTCAGAAGCCCTTGCTCCGTCTTCGGGTGGGGTCACCCTTCGGCCGGGGCAGATGCACTGGCACCTGTTTCTTTTAAAGAGGTGGTTTGGTGCAAGTGCCTGTAAACTCTGTGCTGATGGCAGGGGACGCTCTTGCATACGAACCGACTTCCTGATGGCAGAGTGGCTTTGCGATGACGAGCGGGAGAGCTTTTCGAAAGCGCAGGGTGTCAGGAGCTTTGTTCGTTCGCCTGCCTGTGGCTTCCAGGTGGGGTTCAGACTCGAGGCGTCCAGAGGCGCCATCCAGGCTTAGCTGCACGGCGTGCCACCCTGTGTCAGAGGCGAGTCTGCACACGTCACATCATAACTGCTGACCGGTCCCACAGGCCGACTCGGGCCGCGTGCTCGGTGTCGCTGCATGTTTGGGCTTCTCCTGTCTGCAGCGTCTCACCGCTCGCAATCCCGAAAGCTGGATTCAGACACACTCATCTGAGTCCAGGGCGCAGATGGGCCCTTTCAACTCGGTGACTGCTCTTCCTTTCTGTGTGAAATAAATGGACTTGCATTTTGTGTATGGCTTGGTCTCTGCCTCCTGGACCACAGCCTATTAGAACCAGGCCTCAAAGTGACATGCCACAACCTCTGCCAAGCGCCGTTGGCGACACAGACCACTCTTACAACAACGTGGCGGGACGGGACTCGACGAGGCTGTGGCCACCACAGCCAGGTGCATTATGGGCCACTTTGGGGCCGACTGCACGATGTGCAGAGTGAATCCAGCCTCTTCACTGCGAAATCACCTGGGACCCGATGAAACTCGCCCTCATCCTGTCTTCACTCCTGACAAAAACAGGTGGGCTCCGTCTCGGTGTGTGGCATTCACGCGTTCACTGCACGGTGACCCTGGGCGACGCGTTAGCACATGTTTGGTGGGCGCTCAGCCGGTCGCCGTGGGGAGAATGAAGCCTTTTGTCTGCGGCTCACAGTCTAGTCAGGAAAAACTGAAATACATCCAAGCAGGAGTGATTTGGACAGTGATGGACCTCGGGGGTGGGGGGCGTGCCAGGGAGCGGTCACTGCAGGTGGCCGGCCCAGGGGGCGTCTCCGAAAGGGAGCGAGGCCCCAGATGCCGGAGTCACAGGTGGCCAGCTCATGGGCCCTGGGGGACCTCTGCAGAAGGCGAGGCCACGGCCGTGCACGGAGGAGGAGGCCGTGTGCCCTGAGAGGCGGGGAAGGAGGTGGCCGCAGCCAGTGTTTTCCGGGCCACGTGTGGAAGTGACTGAGAGTGGGGACCGTTGTGTGGAGCCCGGACGTGCTCAGGAAGCTGGTCAGTCGGCGTTGTTCTCATCAATCATCAATCAAGAATCTGCTGAGTGTCTACTGTGTGCTGGCTCCTTGCTAGTCGGGGACATGGCTGTAAGGTCATCGGCACCCTCTGTAAGGGGCGGCCACCCAAACAGTGGGGCCCCAGTGGGACCTTTTAAAATAATTTCATGAATACATGACTTAACAAACAAACCCTCATTTAAGAGATTCTTCTGGTAAGTTCTAATGAAATGCACCTGTCTATGAGATGCGGATTCTTAAAGCAGGAAGGAGCTGGGTGACAGAAAGTTCCGGGCTCAGCTTCGACAGAAAAGGCTACAAGTCAGACCAGCTCCACTTACGCGAAACTCCTAGCCGTGGGCCCTCTCTGCCTCCCCGAATCTGGATGGCATGTCCTCCGTGCTCTCCAGGAACTCGGGGGCCCCCAGCCCTGGGGTCCGGCGGGCACACGTCCCAGGTTACGTCTGGCTCCGAGGCCACCACTGCGCGTGTCCCTCTCAGCTCTGGCTCCTACACTGGTTTTGATCCGACAGTGGGACTTTTCTTAATTCTGCCCCAAATAACACATCAGTTGTAATAAA
>NW_011889190.1:283749-289410 GCF_000151845.1 Pteropus vampyrus
GCCGGCTCCTTGCTAGTCGGGGACATGGCTGTAAGGTCATCGGCGCCCTCTGTAAGGGGCGGCCACCCAAACGGTGGGGCCCCAGTGGGACCCTTTAAAATAATTTCATGAATACATGACTTAACAAACAAACCCTCATTTAAGAGATTCTTCTGGTAAGTTCTAATGAAATGCACCTGTCTATGAGATGCAGATTCTTAAAGCAGGAAGGAGCTGGGTGACAGAAAGTTCCAGGCTCAGCTTCGACAGAAAAGGCTACAAGTCAGACCAGCTCCACTTACGTGAAACTCCTAGCCGTGGGCCCTTCTCTGCCTCCCCAAATCTGGATGGCATGTCCTCCGTGCTCTCCAGGAACTCGGGGGCCCCCAGCCCTGGGGTCCGGCGGGCACATGTCCCAGGTTATGTCTGGCTCCGAGGCCACCACTGTGCGTGTCCCTCTCAGCTCTGGCTCCTACACTGGTTTTGATCCGACAGTGGGACTTTTCTTAATTCTGCCCCAAATAACACATCAGTTGTAATAAAGACGGGGCCCCCCAGTCTGTGACTATGGGAGACTGTTCCAAGACCTCTGGAAGGGGGCAGTGAGGACACCCAAGAGCGCCCGCCACTGGGAACTAACGGGCCTTTCTATGAGTCGGGGTTCTGTAGTGGGTCTCCCCCCCGTGTCTGCCCCCCTCCCCACAGCAAACAAACAAACAAACAACCACCAGCCCGGTCACCCCCAGTGGAGATCACTTCCCTGATGCACAGAGTCCCCAGGAGCTCAAATCTGCTTTTCCCGAACCCGATCCCCAAACGTCACACATCCGAGCATCGCCTCTGTGGCGTCCGAAGCCCCTGTGTGCTACCTGTCGGTTACTAAACTTTTCCTAATTGAATTGCTTTGATTTTTTAATAAGTAAATTTGTTTGAAAGGATATATTTCTTACCGCCGTATCTAGAAAAATAATGTCACTCATCATAAATGGAAGGGAACTTGGAAAGCGATGCATAACTATTCGAATTTTAAAAGATTTGTTTGCACAACACTCAAGTGCACCCGGTGACCTCTCTCTACCTCGAGGTTACTGTGACCATTTAAAAAGATGACGGAAGTGAAGGTGCTTTGGAAAAAAGAGGGGTTCGTTTAAAACAGGCCCCGCCCCCCGTCTCTCCCTCTCTGTCTCCAATGATGATGTGTGCAGAAGTCCCCATCCCGCAGCCTCTGCTCCCCAGGGGCTGAGCTGGAGCGAGCTGGGAGGGGGCGCAGAGAGCTGCTGTGACACCGAAGACCTTGAAGACCTTGCTCAGAGTAAAAGAGTTTGATGGAAAACAATAGTGTTTAGCGACCCCCCTGGAGCGCTTCCCCTGACCCCCGCTGTGCGGCTCCCGCAGACGGAGGTCGGTGGAATAGACTTCCAGGGGAGCTGGTGTCATCGGGGGCCTGGCCTTACAGACGTGCTCTCACCCCGCCTCCTGTGCCCGGGGCGGTGACACACTCAGCGAGTCTGTGGCCGGCCCTGTCTTTCCTGTCCCAGGTCGGGTGTGAACTTGGAAATCTGAACTTTCTGATTGAACTGTCCCGATGCCTCGGAGAGCTGGCTGTGGGCTGGGTCTGAGAAGGACATTGTTCCCGTGGTGGCTTGTGTCCACCACCCGCGCCGAGGGCCTGGGCCGGGCCTCACGGGAAGCGGCCCCTCTGGCGCTCACCTCTCCCTCTTTAAAGGCGTGAGCGCGCGACCTCACAGTCGGCTCTTCAGCAGCAACCCCGTGGCTTGGGCACAAGGACGGCCTGGCCGGGTGCCTTTCCGGGTTACGGGGATTTTCCCGAACAGTAGCATTTGAGACCATCTCAGCGGCCGATCTCGCACTAAGCTAGTTCAAGCAAAAACGAGGAGGACAAAAATAGGGGCCGGTGGTTCTCTCTGGCCTCGCCTCACAGAGGAGTCGCTCCGGGGTCTCCAAGGTTCTTACAGAGTAACGAGAAGTGCCTTGCACGCTCCCGGGACTGCCTAATTCAGTGACCCTCGCCGCAAAATCATCTGAATTACGTCCTTGGTAGCCAGCAGAAAGGCATTCGAAATACAGGTTAGATACTTAAAATCGATCTTGTTCAAAGCATAGTCGCATGAGATGGCACCGAGTTTAAATAAGGCAAAAACATGTCTGTGTTCTAGGTGCTGTTAAACAGTTTTAAACCCTGAATCACTCATCAAAACCCATGAACGAGTATCATTTTGGAATGACCGTGTTTTGATAGCTCACAGGACTCGTGTGACTTTTGGGACAAGTTGATTTCCTTTCGTGCCGGCTAATACAAGCCCACTGGACTCATAAGAGGCATAGAGAAACTATGTGACAAGTGGACGCTATTTAAGTGGAAGGGGACGCAATACACTAACGGACCAGCGTGCTATCGGCTGCCTGTTGTAATGGGTTCTGATCAACACAGACCGTGACCAGCATTGCCGGGAGCGTAGGATGACAACAGTGTGACGTTGAGAAAATTCAGCCCAGGCCCGTTAATTTCAGAGAAGCCTTCAATTTCTCATTACTCCTCTGTGATCGTTTTTTGGTTCTGTGACCATTTAAAAATAATGACAATTTAATGAGAACTTGAATACTCATGGTGAGAAAAAAAACCTTAAAATTCTCACCCATTAAAACTATTAGAAATAGAAACAGTGAGTTCAATGTATTGGTTTTTGGTTTTAAATACAGTTTGTTGCCGTGATTCTCACCGAGTCGCATTTCAAATGATGTTCATCCCAAATCGAGGCGATCGTTCATATCGACAGCGCCTCATATGTGGGCTGATTTAGTTTTTCGATGGCCAAAGAGTATTTGATTAGAAATTCTCTGTGAGACTCACGCAGGCCTACGAGGTCCTCAGTTAGATTAAGGGGAAAGGCAGCTGGTCGAGAGCGGGCGGGGGAAGGGAGGCGCGTGACATTGGGGATAAGTCGAGTCCTTCGTGGTCGAGTGTTTTATCACGGAAAGTCGAGTGTGTCTGAGAGTTCCTCACACAGATCTGGTGTGTCTACTTCATGGAACTCTTACTTTTCATGAATAGGAAGCAAAGTACGAAAAGAATAGTTATTTGGGGAATAATATTCTTAGGAGAGAGAAACAATCTGGAAGCTTCAAATCGAATGATTCGCCCACTAAGCACTTTACTGGAGTTAGAACGTGCTAGTTAACTTGCATTTGCAGATTAGTGTATCTGAACTTTGTATCAGTCACAGGAGAATAAGCTGTGCCCTAATCACTTGGTTTGTCATAATCAGAGTGGCGACCACGAGTCGAGAACTTACTCTGTTCCAGGATATAGTCTAGATACTTTAAATTCATTATGTTTTGCAAGCCCCACAGCAGCCCTAAGCTGGCATATTTGTTGCATTTCACGCCTCAGATGATCGACCCAATGCACCCCCATCGGTGTCAGTGAGAAATTCGGAACGACCCCCGGAAGCTTTGTCATCGGACCAGCGCACACCCCCGCGGTCTGTACCAGCACCTGTGCCTTGTGCCTTGATTCCCCCTTTCGTACACAGGCCGGTCCTTCTGCAGGTCTGACTGCCGCCTTGCGGGCTGTTCAAGGGCTTCACCCCAGCTCGAGTCCAGAACCATCGATCTCTTCGCTTGCTCACGTGTCGGTAGACCTCCCTCACCCCCCAAACCCCTCTGTTCCCCCCGAACCTCACCTCCGTTCACGGCCAGCTCTAAAGAGTGTCATCTCGTGTCCTCATCTGCCACCTACTGTTGGCTCCTGAATTCACTCGACTGTGTCCTCAGACTCCGCTGAAACGGCTCTTGTCCAGAAAACACGTGACCTTCAAGTTCTCGAATCCCACACGGTTTTCCGTCCGCGTCTTATGCTATGTCTCGCACGCTGCTTTCCCTGCGCTTCCCTTTCTCTCCCCCTCCCTCCCCTTCTTCCTTCCTTCCTTCCCCCTTCCCTCCCTTCCTTGCCGTCTCCACAGGCGCCTACTTTCTACTCTGCTTCTGAATATCGGAGCTCTTCAGGGCTTGGTCCTCGGTGACGTCCACCGAATTCACCATGCCGAAATTTGAGCGTCATCCGCGGGGCTCACAGCTATTCCCACGGCTTTAAATACTGTCTGTACGCTGAGAAACTCTGGACCTTGCCTCTCCCGAGTTCAAGGCTCGTATATGTCATGGCCGGCGTGACATTGTCGCTTAGATAGTTCATGGATGATACACATGTAGGATTCCAAAACAGAACTCTTTAATTCCTCAGAATCACACCAACACGTTATTTCAATTACATCACAGTAAAGGTATGAAAACTAGTCAAATCTAAAATACACATCGTTCATAATCTTTGAAATATTTTAAGATAGAGAGAGGTGTGAATAAGGATTCGATAATCTCCACTTTCATGTCTGCTGTTCACTCTCCTGAGATAACCAAGGGAGAAACAATCATTCCGTGATTTTCCCGGCGTCGATTGAAGTCGCGCTCACATTAGGGCTTTAGTTTCCTTCTCCCGTAATGGGATCGCATCATAGCAATTTGTAGCATGTTTAAACTTTTCCGTATGACTCAGCTTCCAGGAACTTTCCAGGTCAGTCCATGAGTTTTCATCACCGACGGTGTTCCCTGCTATTGGAATTCCGGATACTACTTTTGCTTTGCTGAACTGTTAGCTTGTTTCCAGACATCCGTCTGTGCCTTTAATGTCGTCCTGCATTCAATGCAGTGGCCGCCACTGTGGTCGCGTCGACTCTGGCCCATCACGTGACGCCAGCGCTGGCTCCCGCTCCGCGCCGTGAACCGGCCTGCATTTTCCACACCTGGTTTTCAGTCCCATTCTTCTCTCTCTGGGGAACGCTCACCTTGGCCCATGTCACCAGCACGGCTGTCTTTTCTCGTCCGTGGGGCCGCACATTCTTCTTCTGCCTCACAGGATATCTGAGAGCACAAAGTCAAACCGCTGTAACAAGCAGATCCCAAAATAAGTGCCTCGAACAAGGCAGACGTCTGCTTATCTCTGACACGGTGATCCAGAGTCAGCATTCCGCATCAGCCGTGTCCGCTCCACGCAGTCACTCATGCACCCAGGCTAACAGCGGCCCTTCCATCTTTAGCGAGATCCGCCATGCCTTTGGCGATCTAAGTGGTGATGGGAGTGGGTGGCTGGGTGGAGAACATCACAATTTGTGGAGATTTCCTCCCGCACATAATAGGTGGAAGTTTTACTCATCACATGTGCCGACCTCATGCAGCTGCAAAGATGTCTGAGAAAAGCATCCTCTGGTTAGAAAAGCATTTTGATCTACAAATCTGTTACTTTGGAAGAAGGGAGAATAGATGTTGGTAGACAGCTGTCAGCCTCCACCCACGATTATCACGATGAGGAAATGATACATTTGTTTGTTAACTCGTCTCCTACGTTTCCTCTTAGATAATAAGCACAAAAAGATGAAGGTTCACGCCTGCTTCGTTTACCAATATGTGGTCTGCTCTTCATACTCCTTCTGTGTTTTAGTAGGGGCTCGACACAAATTTGATAAAATACCAAATGAACGAATAAAGGGGTTTTACAGGTGAAGAAACCAAGGTACAGAGAAGCTAAACACCTTAGCCATTTCCGGGTACCAGGCGGCCGTTGACCAGGAATGCTGGGAGACTTGGAGCCCAGCGGATGGGTGCAGAGCA
>NW_011889190.1:290065-292044 GCF_000151845.1 Pteropus vampyrus
GATCTACAAATCTGTTACTTTGGAAGAAGGGAGAATAGATGTTGGTAGACAGCTGTCAGTCTCCACCCACGATTATCACGATGAGGAAATGATACATTTGTTTGTTAACTCGTCTCCTACTTTTCCTCTTAGATAATAAGCACAAAAAGATGAAGGTTCACGCCTGCTTCGTTTACCAATACGTGGTCTGCTCTTCATATTCCTTCTGTGTTTTAGTAGGGGCTCGACACAAATTTGATAAAATACCAAATGAACAAATAAAGGGGTTTTACAGGTGAAGAAACCAAGGTGCAGAGAAGCTAAACACCTTAGCCATTTCCGGGTACCAGGCGGCCGTTGACCAGGAATGCTGGGAGACTTGGAGCCCAGCGGATGGGTGCAGAGCATGGCCACCAGGCTTTCTCAGAACACCCAAACGGGACCACGGAGCCGCTTTGTGACGAGGAGACGAAGAGAGATTCGAAAATCTCTCTTGCTTCTCATTGGTCAGTCACATAGACCCGTCCCTCACACCAGTCCATGCCAAGTTCTCACCCCAAAAGGCAGCCGTTAATCTAAGATGCTCAAAGATGCTGCATGCCATTTCTAAATCACGCCTTCCCTGTGTGGGGAAAGCAAGTAGTCGGGGCTGGAAAGATTTCCTGTCGGGCTACAGGCTGCCTGGGAGAATAAAGCTGAACAGATAGTAAGCGATGTTAGTAAATGTTTTTATTACGTATTCTGTTTAATCGTATTAAAATAGAAGGAGAGAAAAACGAGACGTTGAGAAATAATCCACGTGGATAAATTGATCACTGTCTAAGCCTCCTGGTCAGTCAAATATGAGTGTTCATTACGATTAATAATAAAAATAGTTTAAGATTCTTCTTTAAAATGATTTTCCCTCACACGGTAACTAATTCTAAACCTGCTTTTCTTTGTTTTCCAAGATATCGAAGACTTCGAAACCAAAACCCGAAGCACGGTGTCCGTCCGAGAAGGCCAAGGCGTGGTGCTTCTCTGCGGTCCACCGCCACACTTCGGAGGTACGGGGCGGGTGGGGGCGTGATCGGGTGAAAGCATTAGAGCCATTGCTCAGTGACCAAACAGGCCTTGGAGCAGTGGTGGCCCCTCCCCAAATCAAAGGCTCCTTGAAAGCTCTTCAGGTTTATCCTACCATGTTGAAAAGGTGCTAATCCAAATTGTTTCTTTAAAAAGAAAATGGTTCAAGTCAGTCAACACCGAGGCCCTAAGGAGACGCAGCGTGGGCCCCTGCGGGAGCACGGGGCCTGCCACCCTGCACAGGGGGGACGATGCGTTCGCTCTCTTTGGGCTTGGCTTTCTCGCCCGTGGGACAGAGTGTCAGCCGACACCTATATGGCCACAGTGCTGTCGTGCACGTTAAGTGAGCTAACCAATGGAAACGGGTTCTCGTGATGGCCGGCGTTGTATTCCAAACTGAAAGCTGAGATGGTCAGTGCATGATTTCATTGGGCCCTGCAGAGATGCAAATTCCAACGGCCCTTTCGGCTGCGGGCAGAGGAGAGTCTCCCCATTCACTGGAAACACATGTCGGATGGCACCGAATCAGAGCGTCTCCCAGCAATGGCAGGAATCAAGCGCTAAATGCCAGTCTCGCCTCTGGAAGGATCTGGATTGAACAGTGAATTAGCTGGTTGCCAGGGACCTAAACTACCCACTGACTCTCTCTCCTTCGGTGCTATATTTTGTCAAATTCCACAGAATTTGGTAAATTTGGTAGATTCTCAACCAACCGTGAATCTAGAGGAGGCGGTATGAAGATACCGATGGAGTCCTTCTATCGGGTACCGCTCCGTGTCACCGGGACAGTGTGGGTTAGCTGAGCACTAACAGCAGGTACTTACAGGGGACAGGTCTAAGTGCCTTCCGTGTATTAGCTTTTTAAATCCACACAGCTTCGCGAGGGAGAGGCTCGAAGGATTCTTGTTTTACGGTGAGGACACTAAGGCAGAGAGGGG
>NW_011889190.1:292094-295741 GCF_000151845.1 Pteropus vampyrus
GATAGATAGATAGATAGATAGATAGATAGATAGATAGATGATGGATAGATAGATGATAGATAGATAGATAGATAGATGGATGATGGATAGATAGATGATAGATGATAGATAGATGATAGATGATAGATAGATAGATAGATAGATAGATAGATAGATAGATAGATAGATAGATGATGGACAGACAGACAGCTATACTTTTCCATTACTACGTAACAAACTGCTGAAAGCTTCAAGCAACCCCCTTATTAGAACACAGCTCTGTAGGTCAGAAGCCGAGGGACGGTGTGGCCGGGCTCTGCCCCGGTTCTCACAAGGATAAACTCAAGGTCACGACCAGATGGGGGTCTCTTCTGGAAATCCGCAGGAGGAAGCCACCCCGGGCTCCTCCGGGCTGTCGACAGAGGCGCTCCGGCTCTGCCACCTCGCTCTGCGTGCCCCATCGCAGCTGTGCGGTGACAGGGAGGGGACCCTGTCAGGCAGCCGAGTTCCGAGGCTTTATCCCCGACGCGCTCACAATGAGCATGCAAAACACTTCTCAGCGAGGAGGCCTAAGAGTGAGAGCCAGCGTGGACTGGGCTGACCCCCGTCAGCCCGGCCGGCAAAGCGTGGCTGCAGGGCCGAGGCAGAAGGGAGAGTGTGTGGGCGGGTGTCCCAAAGCCGCCGTCGGTCCAACTCAGTGACACAGGGCGGCCAGCCCAGGGCAGAGGCCCGGGCGCTGTCCCGTGGCTGCCTCTCTCCCGAGGAGCCGCGGGCAGCCTGGGCCTCCGTGCGACACCTGCCCCAGCGTCTCGGGGACCACAGGCACTGCTGTGCCGCTCCGAGGGGCGGTTCGCTGATGAAGGTCACTCCGGGGGGAAAGTCCCCTCGGGGAACAAGGCAGGAACGCCGGGACACGAGACTGGCACGTTTCGCTTTCTGTCCTGGAAACGCGACGTTTGGAGACAACGCAGGAGCGTTCTCTGCGCTCTGAGGAGAGAGGCACACTCCCGTCCCTCATCGGCTTCCCGGCCGGCGACACACTGCACGAACGGGACCGACCCTGGGCCGGGCCGGCCGGCCTCAGCCCTCATTTTCATCTCCGAAATATTTCAGAGACATGTGAATTTGACCGAGCCCTGGGGCGGGAACGCAGAGACGGCCACGGCGCGCATCCGACTGACACTCCAGCTTCGCGATTCACGGTCCCCGTCCCTGTCCTTGCTCCCGAACTCTCCCGCCGGTGGCCTGTGCCGCCCGCGCCTCCCACGCACTCTCCCGCTGGCCCCTCTCAACCTGTCACACCTCTTCCCCTTAACCTGGACGCTCGTCTCACAAAAATCCGGTCCCCGACTCAGCCTCTTGGGGTTCGGCGGAACTAAGGCCTGGTCGTCGGATAAATGAAGACCTTTCGTTTGCCCCGCTGTGTCCTTGGAGGGTCCTCCGGTCACCTCTCTGCACGCAGGCTTTTGTCACAGGAGGACGCGGTGCGGTACTTCCTTGACTTACGTGTTCGGGGGACGGTCGTCGAGCCTCGCGGTGGACGTTGGCCGCTCCGGGCAGAGGGCACAGTAGGGTGTCACTCACCTCAAGGGTGAGCTTTCGTTTGGGGCCTGGGTCACGTGCACAAAGACTCTGCACGCGCATTTTCACCAGGACCGAAAGCAGAATTGTCTCTCAATGTGCACAGTGAGCATAAGACCAGGGCCGCGGCCGGAGCTGAAGCAGCCGGTCGGTGTTCGTGGGTGCGGTGAGTCGGGCCAGCCTCGCGTGACGTTTTACTTAAAAGCCACAGCGGGAGGAGATGATACGTGTTGTCCGAAGTGGCTAAAATCACCGTCTCCGCGAAGCAACGGCTTCGCCAGGTCCAAAGTAAAGCACGTTCTTTCGCCGTTCTCTGCATGTAAAGCTCTCCGTCCCGGGCTCGAACGCTCGTAGGTGTAAATTTTGTTTTCGAGACAACGTCTGCTTCTCCTCGGGGACGGCTCTGCGGCCGTCTAAGAGCGACGTGGTGCCGGCGGCTCGGGGCGTCTGCGGCTGTGGCAGGACCACGGCGGCGTCGCCGAGCCACGGTTTGTACTTACGTCGATAAAAGCGTTGACGATTCAACTTACGTTGAAAGTTAGTCCCAGGAAAATTTCAGAATTCGGTTACGAAATAATGAGAAAACTTACACTGAGAAAAAAGGCTGAATTTCCGTATCCCCTTCCTGCCCATCGGCTCGTTTTCTCGCTGGGTCTGGCCTGAGTGACAGCCGTGCCGTCCTAGTGGGTGGCCGCAGTGACGGG
Organism: Pteropus vampyrus; assembly: GCF_000151845.1. Taxonomy (NCBI): domain Eukaryota; kingdom Metazoa; phylum Chordata; class Mammalia; order Chiroptera; family Pteropodidae; genus Pteropus; species Pteropus vampyrus. Next base: position 294,359 of record NW_011889190.1, read on the forward strand.
CCATCCCTGGGCCGCGGGAATGTGTCGAGCTGGGTATTCCCGGCAGCTGCCTGGTGCTGTAGCAATAATACTTGGGATAACGATCATCCTCACGGAACTTCTGTCCTACACTCACTCGACAAATATGTGTTGTGTATTTACGGAGTGACATTCGCTTTACTGCGTTTTAGGAATAAAGCGACGACTTAGCTCCATGAATCTCACAACTAAGAAACACAATTTTAGGAGCGTTAGCGTGACAGCGGGTAGGAGCGGCCACGGGGAACAGCGGGCAGGGAGTGCTGGGCGTTGCTGTCCCGGGCTCGGAGGTCACGGAAGGCTTTCCCGACGTGTGTGCAGGGAGCTGCCAGCGCGGAGCGGGGGCCTGAGAGCGCAGGCCCGGGCTGGGCCGCGTCGGGCGTGGCGGAGTGACGGCAGCGAGGCTGGGCTGGAGGCAGGAAGACGGGCTGCTTTCAAGGCGCCCCAGACCCGCGGGTTTTTCTGGGTCTGAGGTTAGGACGCACCGTATGGGGCCAAGCAGAGGACCGATGTGCTTTCCCCGACTTCATTCTGGACGCTAGGCCACACGGCGGCAAGGACACAAGCCGTGATGACCATGACTCGGGGGAGGATGGTGCCGGCTTGAACCGGATGATGACAGCGGACAGGTGGATGAGTAGCCGGCTGCAGCACGCAGTTGGGAGGCAGAGCCGAGACCAGTTCCTGAAAGATGGGGGTAGACTGCAAGAGAAGGCGAGGGGGAACCCCGAGATTCCAGCTAAGCAACTGGAAGAAGGGGGTGTCGTTCGCTGGGGTGAGCCCAGCTGAGGGACAGCAGGTTGGGCTGGGGAATTGAGAATCTGTTTGAGACATATTACTTTCGGGTGTCTGTTTGGAGCAGGCAGCTGGAGTTACATGCCTCGGGAGAAAGTTCTGGTTTGGAGAACTAAATCTGGGGTCGCCCTGTAGAATCGGCATTTAACACCATGTGCTCGGGAGAGCGTGTGGCCCGCTGTGCACCAGGCACCCAGCTCAGCCGTGGCTCACTTCACAGCTCAGGGACCAGGTCCCCGTCTCACAAATGAGTGAGCGTGGTTAAGAGGTTAGTGCTAGCCTGACCACGGCCATGGGTCTGCAGGTCGAGGTGACGCTGTCTAAACACTACTCGTTTATTCTGCTGCCCAGTTTGTCTCGTACGATCTGGCCCCCACCGGACACTTACTCACTGAACAAAGTGTCCACAGAGGTGGCAAGTGTCCTTATCGCTGCTGGGGCATTAAACATCCTTAACGCCACCCGGAGGCACCTCGACCCGCCTGAGATTCGTGTGTCCTTTTAGAACCAGAAAGGGGACAGCCGTCCCCGTCCACACAGCTGACGGAGTCGCGAAGTCCATTCCTCCAG
>NW_011889190.1:300796-304360 GCF_000151845.1 Pteropus vampyrus
TCTCTGTCGCTCATTAAAGTATTATGTAAAATATTAACGGAAGGATGAAATAATCAGATTTTGGTTAACGAAACGTTTGCTTCACAGAAAACTTCTGCTCTCCAGAAATGCTGCCAGCTCTTTTGATATTTAACAGGTGTGATGGGGGAGTATGAGCCAAAGATTGAAGTGCGTTTTCCTGACACTATACAAGCCGCAAAGGATTCATCTGTAAAACTGGAATGCTTTGCCCTTGGAAAGTAAGGTTGTTTCGTTTTGTTTTGTTTTGTTTCCTGGTGTTTTAATTAAAAAAAAAAAAACAAAAAACAAAAAACAAAAACCTTTTTGTTATTCAAACATTGCTCTAAGGTAAATTACCAAGTAGATTTCAAATGCCGGGCGAAAGTGAAACTTTCTGATGAGAATTTGAACAAACGTGCCTAATACTCTGAAAATGATCCGGGCTGCGATTCTCCCCTAACTGTCTGGTGTCCCCTCGAGTTTGAGCGTAACGAGGCCCATTCAGGCAGCACCCGGCAAAAGGGTAAGTGAGCCCGTGTCAGGCGGTGGGCGGGCAAGCCACTGCGCCCTCGATGTGCCCTGCGTCCAGACGGGCATCGCCTGCAGGGTGGCCCGGCTTGATTAATCAGCGGTGATTGTAAGTGAAAACCCTGCACCGCTAGTTTCTAAAATAAGACTAATTGAAGGTCATTGTCCACGGTGGGTAATTAGAACTGAGCCCAGCTGGCCCCGGTGGCGGAGGTGTTCTGTTCCACTCAGATACGTGTTTATCGCCATCGGGTTTGGAATGCTTCGAAGTCCGCCGAACATCTATCTATACTTCTTGCATGTGATATTTAGACATCTCTTTATCTTTGGGGAATAGGCACAATTTATTTTTATGCCTCTGAACACCAGTCCCCAAATAACGAGACAGACAGACTAGATCTGCCTTTTTTAAACACGGATGTGCGTGTGAGTTACCTGGGCACGTGGTTGAATTGAGATTCTGTGGGTCTGCACTGAGATATGACTTCATTTCCAGCCAGCTTCCACGTGAGAATGATTCTCGTTGTCTGTAGAACACACTTTGAATAGTGAGAGACTTGACTCTCACCAGCAGATTTGAGGGATGCCTTTAAATCCGGAGTCTGTTCCAACGCAGTCATCGCCTTGAGAAACGGTGATTGACAGTCCTGTCTGTGGGAGACAGCCCTGAAAGTCTCCATCTTGTTTTTACAGAAACTTTATACAACCCAAGTAATGCTGGTTACGAGGTCTCATAGGTTCCGTTCTATGCATGAAATTTTGTCGATCTTTAAAATAACTTTTTCAGGTTATTCATTTTTCATGTATTAAAAAGTTCGTTTTTTATTTTCATACAGTACGGGTCCCATAATATTTGTCCAATAATTATTGATCGATTAAATTATTCATAAGAAGGTGACAAACAGGGACTTTATGTCACAGTTTTCATTTGTTTGCCTGCCTTTTAGATATGATGGACTTTGACCTTTTCCAGGCTTTCTCGGAAATTTTACAAAAAGAAAATGTTTGTCAGCAAAATACTTTGAGAGTTAGATGATTTATTTAAAAGGAAAACCAACGAAAGCTATCTGAAAAGAATATCAATAGCTTTTTCTACCATATTTGGCATCGGAAAGTATGGATTCCTGAAAATTTAAAAATACTTACGTAATAAATAACTAAAAATTATTGAGACTAGTTTTCAAGACTCTTACATAAATAAATTTCATTTGTTAAGCATGTATAACTAAGAATTTATGATATATATAATCTATTACATATGTTATATATATATAATCTTCATAATGACAAGAGGAATGTCATATTTTTATTATTTATGACAAAATCGAGGCTCAGCTTGGATGAATAACCTGTTCCGTAGCACACCCGTATGAGGAAGGTGAAGGCACTTAAACTAGTCCCCTCGGATTCTAAATTCTAACCAGGAACTGTAAATGGATCAGGAAACTGCTCTCAGGTCAGTGGAGGCAGATGCAGTACACGTTCTTCTCAAGAGCTGTCTGACCCTCAGCAAACACGCTTTCTAACCTCTGTGAATTTCCAAATTCTCATCCGAAAGGAGTTTGTTTTGAAGATTAGAGTGGAAAATACATGTAAAAAACAGCACTGGGCTCAGCATCCGGGCAGTAAATGTTCACTGAACTCTCCTGAACCCAAAACGCCAGCTCTGATCACTTTCTGTGGAACCCGTGTTCGCGTCAGTGGGATGGTCAAACCAGAAGTCACTGTCTCAGAGAGACTGAGTTCTCTCGTCTCTTGAGCCCGTGACTTTTTTCTCAGCTGCAGTACAGATGACAACACAGGACAGAAAGCAGCAAGCAGGGTCTGTCTAAAGTAGAAAAGGGGCGAGAACTTAGTTGATCAATATAGGCTTTGAATTGCTCGCGTATCAAATTTCTTAATTTTATTTATTTCTAAGTTTATTTCTAAAAAAATGCAAACCTATGGAAATATGAAAAGAGTTATATCTGGACAACCACATACCCCTCATCTGACTGAGTATAAATCTTCTCCACATTCCTATCTCTCCACACACACACACACACACACTCACACACACACACACACACTCACACACACACTCACGCTCACACACTCACACACACTCACACATACACACATGATTAAAACCGATGGGTGAAAAGTAATAACTTAGTCTGCATTTTGGGGAGCATAGTTATACCACTCAAGACGTAGACCCACACCCCCTTTTAGTCCAGCCTGCTATGAAAGTGAGGGGTGGAAGGAAGGAAAAAAGCAGAGTCAGGAAATTGTGGCCGGCCCGTGCGGAGCTCAGCGTTTGAGCTCATCCTTTGGATCCAGTCATGGTACGTGCCGTGAGAGTCCATTGGACGTGTGTGGAAGAAGCAGATTCACCATTCAAACCAGGCAAGTGAAGCTACAGACTACGTGAAGTAAATCGTTGAGACTTCTCAAATGGAGAATTTAGGAATAAATAAAACCATCTTTCATTTTATTTATTAGCTTTGTGGTGATGGAAACAATCACCATATTAAAAGCTGGCAACCAATAAAAATGAATACAATGACAGTTATCGTCTAAAAACGTGTGGGAGCTCCTACACGTCCTGCTAAAACTGGGGTTAGCAATATCTGATACAGGAAGATTTAGTTTGAAAAATAATAGTTAATATCCTCTCAAAATGGTAAATTTTATATGTATGGACAAAAAAATTAGCTGATAAATTATATGTCCACTGTTAAGTTTATACATAAAAAAAAACTTTTGCACATGATGTAAATTAAAGAAGAAGGTGAAAATGATGAGAATTACTTAACTGAACTTCATAGTCAAGTGTCAAAAACATCATTGATTTAATGGAATATACACCATAACATTTCATCTGATAAAATCACTGTTGAGATTACGTCTATTAAATTAAGTCATTCGCATGGACGCGGAATTCCTCGAGGTCAAAACGAAGCCTCCCAAGCATCCTCTGGGGCAAAGCGACCGTGCCAAGATGCGCTGTGTAGGAGACATGTTTCACGTCTGGATTGTCGATACTCTGCTTAT
>NW_011889190.1:304955-305556 GCF_000151845.1 Pteropus vampyrus
AATGGAGAATTTAGGAATAAATAAAACCATCTTTCATTTTATTTATTAGCTTTGTGGTGATGGAAACGATCACCATATTAAAAGCTGGCAACCAATAAAAATGAATACAATGACAGTTATCGTCTAAAAACGTGTGGGAGCTCCTACACGTCCTGCAAAAACTGGGGTTAGCAATATCTGATACAGGAAGATTTAGTTGGAAAAATAATAGTTAATATCCTCTCAAAATGGTAAATTTTATATGTATGGACAAAAAAAATTAGCTGATAAATTATATGTCCACTGTTAAGTTTATACATAAAAAAAACTTTTGCACATGATGTAAATTAAAGAAGAAGGTGAAAATGATGAGAATTACTTAACTGAACTTCATAGACAATTGTCAAAAACATCATTGATTTAATGGAATATACACCATAACATTTCATCTGATAAAATCACTGTTGAGATTATGTTTATTAAATTAAGTCATTCGCATGGACGCGGAATTCCTCGAGGTCAAAACTAAGCCTCCCAAGCATCCTCTGGGGCAAAGCGACCGTGCCAAGATGCGCTGTGTAGGAGACATGTTTCACGTCTGGATTGTCGATACTCTGCTTAT
>NW_011889190.1:305606-309124 GCF_000151845.1 Pteropus vampyrus
AGAGAGGAAGCCCGGGCCTCGGCCGCTGTGTCTTCATTTTGCCCGGGAGGGGCTGGCCGGGCTGCAGTGGGTCCCAGAGTCCTCTGCACCTGGCAGTCCCAGGGTCCGAGGCCGAAACTGGCACTGGCCTGCAAGCTACGAGTCCAGCCAGGAGGTGTGTAGGTCCGAAGGCCCTCGTAACACCGAGGTGGCTGCGTCATAAGTGAGGAGCGATGGGATCTCAAATCCGAGTGGCCGTGAAGCTGTCACTCTCTGGGTGACATCACGAACCGGCTCGGCGCCCATGCTGACGGCTTCCTCGCAGGAAGGGAATCATTTTCCTCGGCTTAGGTCTCTGCCGCTGAGCTAACGTGACCTTGATTTACCTCCAAAGAGCCAGTCGCATTAACCCTGGAGCCCTGCACAGGGTTTGCGGTAAAGCACACTCCTTCTGGAATGTCCCAAAGGGGGCTTTATGCACTAAATCTGAGCACTATGCTTCAGGTGCTTCATTCCACTTATTTATTTTCCACCTCAAGAAAAACACGCTGCCTGTTTGGGGTCCGTTCCTCAGAGCTCACAGAGGCCCTCCACGCCATTCCCGGTCCCTGTCACTCGAGACACCGCCCCCCCCCCCCCAATAAAAACGACATCCCGGATCATGGGCATAATTGCACGTGTCTTTTGTATATCTATCTTAAACGTCACAATATAAGACAGACGGCTGTACAAGATGTCAAAACACGATCGGGCTCTGGGGGAAATAGGATTCGTTGGCTGCTTGAGGGAGCAGCAGACAGAGTCCTCAGCCGCTCGCCGCGGATCTGCTGTGCTGAGTGTTACTAAAATCTGGGAGGACGTGGGCATGTGAAGCTGCAGACGACACGTCGGGAAGGACGGGTCACGTTTCTGCTGGGACGGCCCCACCGCATTGTTTCAGGGACACGCACCACAGTCATTAATAACAGATAAATGTCATGGGCGGTGGGGAAATATTTTAAAAATCCAACGGTTTCCACTTAAGTGGCTCATGAATTATACATTTAATTAAGAAAAGCCAAATGGGAAGGATTTCACACGTTTAATTTGCAGGGTATCTTTTTCTTTCCCCATTAAAAATACCCAAATTAGGCACACAGGAGCTGGCGATGACATGGCATGGAGGAAGGCCGCGGCGCGGACTGTTCTGGGGACAGGCGTCCGTGGCAGGAAGGAAGCTCGTGACAGCACCGGCCAGCCGTCCGGGGCGGGGCAGGAAAGGGCCCCTGGATTCTCTGTCCCGCCACCTGTTCACCGGGACGACGAGAGCGAGGGCTGGACGGCGCCCCGGCCCTCCTTCCCAGGCATCCCAGCGTCTCCGGCCCGAGGCGCCCAGTCCTCCAGGCTCCCTCGCCGCCCCCTAGGCAGGTGTCCAAGGGGCGCCCCACCCCCGTCAGGACCCACGCTTGCCTTTGCTCCTTCATGCAGAGGACCCTGAGTTTCGCTCTTGATGCCGGGGACTGTCATCGCAGAGATGGCCCCGGTGCTCCAGAGTCCCTGGAGGCTGTCAGGACGCCAGTTCCCGGAGCAGTGGTGGGGTCTGGGGTGGGGGGCGCGTCGTGCCACGGCCTCCTGCGGTGTGACGCGCACTCGGCTCCATACCCTGCTCTCGGGAGGCCGCTTCGCAGAGAGGAATTACTTTTTATAGGTTTCACAATGCGTTCTATCCCTGCTAATAAAGCTATAAACACGGGAGTGACTTCGAATGACAGATTAACCTTTAGCTCTAGAAGATTCTGCGGGAATTGAACTCGAGACAGGAGCGTTGATGGGGACGGAAGGGGGGCGAGGAACAGCTGTCCCGATGTCACAGGCTGGGACATGCAGGCAGCTCGGGGTTTGCGAGAGCTCTGCAGGTGGGGGGCTCCTTGCAAACCTGCGGAGCGGGCAGTGGTGGCCGAGGACGAGCAGAGGGTTTGGCATCTCGGGGGCCCAGGCTCAGGTCCGGCCCCGTCCGCGTGTCCGTGATATCGCTGTGGGAAATTGCCTTTGCGCCCCTGGCTCCAGGCCCCCCGTGTGTAACGGGCCAGCCAGCGGCGACCGGGCGGCTTCACCGCACGGATCGCTGGGGTGATGGAGCAGGTGTGACGTGAACGCGCGTTCTGATTTTCGCGTTGTCCTTTATGGAATCTTTTCTCCTGCTGGACCCCGCTCTTCCCGCAGCCGCTGAAAGCTCCGCTGTCGAAGGATGTACCACGTAGCGGAACAGAGCAAAACGGTTTAGCAGGGAAAGGAACTCGCCGAGGGAGGGGTGGGCGTGACGGCGTCGGGGCCCGAGATCATAGGGTAAAGGAAACGAAGATTTGGGGGGACCGGGTGGCACCCTGTCATTCTCGTTGAGTGAAGGGGGTGACCTGGGCTTTTAGGGAGGGGAGCCTGGTCCTCTCCCCAAACAGATGTCGAATAAACACCCTGGAGCTGAGACATGGCCTTGGAAATTTGCTCGAGATCCTGTCGGCTCCACAGGAGACTCAAACGCCGAGGCATCACTGACAGGAGACTCTGAGCTGCATCTTCCCTCCTCTTTATACTGAAGAAAAACATCCTACCAGGGGGCTCTCTGGTTTCCAAGAAAAACTCTGAGCCTCTCTTTGGTGGAGATGAGCAACTGGCTTAGAAGTGAGGCAGCGAAGGACATCGGCGACGAGGCCGGAGACCTCCCGAAATGACGGGGACCTCAGCGGGGGCCGGCGAAGGAAGACGAAGGTCTGATAGCCGGGAACAGCGCAGGAGCATCAAAGCGCATTTCCAAAAATGAAACAAGAAGCGAGCCGCGCGTGTGGACACTCGATCCCAAAGCGTGACTCTTAGGGGGCCCAAAGGGACGCTGCGGGTGGGGAAGACCACCCAGAAACGTAGCTCCGATTGCCCATCAACTGCAAAAATAAACCTTTTTCGACATCTCAAGCGAAACTCATCCATCCTCTGCTTGGTCATGTCTCGTGATGGACAGCGCATTACCTCGTAAACCAGCCGCTGCTCTAGCTGTGACGTGTGGACCTGCCTTCGGGTGTCAAGGGTGTCCTGTCACCCCCACCGGCCACAGTTACTGCTGTTGCATTCTGGGCCTTGCGGGCAGGACGACTGTAGCATTTACCATCCAAACTGGGATATGTTTGAATATAAGAAAATATTACAGTTCCCCCAGGCAGAGAAGGGCCCCGTCTCGTCTACTCATGGGTCAGCAGGGCACAGTCCCCTCAGCTGAGAGGGAATCCAGTTAAGGGATTACATTTCCTTTCTGTCTTCCAGGTTTATCTTACGCGTGGACCTTCAACGATAACCCTTTGCACGTCCAAGAGGACAGCAGGCGGTTTGTGTCTCAAGAGACGGGGAACTTGTACATCGCCAAGGTGGAGCCGTCAGACGTGGGCAACTACACCTGCTTCGTCACGAACCGGGAAGCCCGGAGGAGCGTCCGGGGGCCGCCCACGCCCTTGCTGCAGCGCCCCGACGGTAAGACGCTGGCTTGTCTTGGGGACAGGCTCTCGGGGCCTGGG
>NW_011889190.1:309174-310593 GCF_000151845.1 Pteropus vampyrus
CTCCAGGCTCCCCGTGTGTAACGGGCCAGCCAGCGGCGACCGGGCGGCTTCACCGCACAGATCGCTGGGGTGATGGAGCAGGTGTGACGTGAACGCGCGTTCTGATTTTCGCGTTGCCCTTTATGGGATCTTTTCTCCTGCTGGACCCCCCTCTTCCAGCAGCCGCTGAAAGCTCCGCGGTCGAAGGATGTACCACGTAGCGGAACAGAGCAAAACGCTTTCGCAGGGAAAGGAACTCGCCGAGGGAGGGAGGGGCGTGATGGCGTCGGGGCCCAAGATTATAGGGTAAAGGAAACGAAGATTTGAGGGGACCAGGTGGCACCCTGTCATTCTCGTTGAGTGAAGGGGGTGACCTGGGCTTTTAGGGAGGGGAGCCTGGTCCTCTCCCCAAACAGATGTCAAATAAACACCCCGAAGCTGAGACATGGCCTTGGAAATTTGCTCGAGATCCTGTCGGCTCCACAGGAGGCTCAAACGCCGAGGCGTCACTGACAGGAGACTCTGAGCTGCATCTTCCCTCCTCTTTATACTGAAGAAAAACATCCTACCAGGGGGCTCTCTGGTTTCCAGCAAAAACTCTGAGCCTCTCTTTGGTGGAGATGAGCAACTAGCTTAGAAGCGAGGCAGCGAAGGACATCGGCGACGAGGCCGGAGACCTCCCGAAATGACGGGGACCTCAGCAGGGGCCGGCGAAGGAAGACGAAGGTCTGATAGCCGGGAACAGCGCAGGAGCATCAAAGCGCATTTCCAAAAATGAAACTAGAAGCGAGCCGCGCGTGTGGATGCTCGATCCCAAAGCGTGACTCTTAGGGGGCCCAAAGGGACGCTGCGGGTGGGGAAGACCACCCAGAAACGTAGCTCCGACTGCCCATCGACTGCAAAAATAAACCTTTTTCGACATCTCAAGCGAAGCTCATCCATCCTCTGCTTGGTCATGTCTCGTGATGGACAGCGCGTTACCTCGTAAACCAGCCGCTGCTCTAGCTGCGACGTGTGGACCTGCCTTCGGGTGTTAAGGGTGTTCTGTCACCCCCACCGGCCGCAGTTACTGCTGTTGCGTTCTGGGCCTCGCGGGCAGGACGACTGTAGCATTTACCATCCAAACTGGGATATGTTTGAATATAAGAGACTATTACAGTCCCCCCAGGCAGAGAAGGGCCCCGTCTCGTCTACTCATGGGTCAGCAGGGCACAGTCCCCTCAGCTGAGAGGGAATCCAGTAAGGGATTACGTTTCCTTTCTGTCTTCCAGGTTTATCTTACGCGTGGACCTTCAACGATAACCCTTTGCACGTCCAAGAGGACAGCAGGCGGTTTGTGTCTCAAGAGACGGGGAACTTGTACATCGCCAAGGTGGAGCCGTCAGACGTGGGCAACTACACCTGCTTCGTCACGAACCGGGAAGCCCGGAGGAGCGTCCG
>NW_011889190.1:314288-317247 GCF_000151845.1 Pteropus vampyrus
AGAATCAGGGTTTAAATCCTAAGTTCCCTTGTCAATGGCTGGGAGACTGTGACCTGTTTCTTATCTGTAAAACAAAGGCCAAAATTAGATGGATAATATAGAAGATAGGTAGATGACAGATAGATGATAGATAGCTCATAGACAGATGATAGTTAATGGATGATGATAGATGATAGATAAACAGATGATAGATAGCTCATAGACAGATGATAGTTAATGGATAATGATAGGTGATAGATGATAGATAGATGATAGATAGATCATAGATGATAGTTTAGATAGATAGATAGATAGACAGATAGATAGATAAATAGATAGATAGATAGATAGATAGATAGATAGATAGATAGATAGATGATAGATAGATGATAGATACATAATAGAAGATAGATGATGCATAGATAGATAGATAGATAGATAGATAGATAGATAGATAAATGGTAGATGATAGAGTAGGATTTTTATAAGGACCGGGAATACTAGTCAACATACCTACTCACCTACCAGAACTTCTGGCCCTTAATAGTCAACAAATAGTAACCAGTGTATCCATCATGGTCATTGCTGAAGCTGCTTTGGCTGAGGGGGTAAAAAGAAACACCAGCCAGAGACCAGGGGTCTCCGCGTTGATTTCGCGCTAGCAGTCCCCGAGGACCTGCTCGGAAGCGCGGGTCACTGCTGTCCCCTTCCTCACTCATCTGGCAGATCGAACACCAGTTATTCATTAGCTCAGCAAATATGCTTTGACTACTCATTCAATCATTAATTCTCTCATTCCAGAGAGAGGGGGAGAGAGGTTCGTTCAGATCTTCTGTCCACTTAATGGGAGTGTTTGTTTTCTTATTGTTGAGTCGTGAGTTCTTTGTACACTTTGGATACAAGTCAAATATGTATTTTGTAAATATTTTCTCCCAGCCTGTGGCTCGTGTCTTCATTCCCCTAACAGGGTCTTACACAGAGCGCAGGTTTTCAATTTCAACATTACATAACATCATTTTTCCTTTAGCAGATTATGCTTTCAGTATGTTATCTAAAAACTCACTGCCAAATCCAAGCCTACCTAGATTTTCTCCTCTGTTATCTTCGAGAGGTTTTATAGTCTTATGTCTTACGTTTTGCTCTATGGCCCATTTCGAGTTAATTTGGGGGAGAGAAGTAACGTTTGTGTCTAGGCTCCTTTCATCGCATATGGATGTCCAATGATCCCGCGTTTGTTGAAAAGACCGCCTTTTTCCCGTCATATCACCTTTGTTCCTTTGTCAAAGACACATGGGCCACATTCGTGCAGTCAGCTGTGCTGCTCTACCCATCTGTGTGTCTGTTCTCTGCCGAGACCGCGTCGTCCTCATCACTGCGGCTTACGGCAGGTCCTAACGTCGGGCGATGTCAGGGCTCCAGCTCTGTTCTTCAGTGTCGTGTCGGCTCTTGCGTGTGTTCGCTTTTCCACGCGTGCCTTAGAACCGGTTTGTCTCTAACCCACCCTGGCCTGCCGACGGCGACGGCACCCAGTCTGCCGCGAACACGCTGGGAAGCACTGACAATACCGAGTTTTCCGTTCCATGAACAAGGAACATTTCTCCATTTATTTAGATCTGCTCTTGTTGTTTTCAGGCTAGTTTTACGGTTTTCCACACAACGATTCTGTACGTATTATTTTAGAGTTAAACCTAAACTTTTCAATTCGGGGTGCTAATGCAAACAGTATTATATTTTAAATTGTATTTTAATTGTCTAATTCAAATTCCATCTGTTTATTGCTGGTATAAAGGAAAATAATTTATTTTGTTCTATTAACCTTCTACCTTGTAAACTTGCTATAATAGTTCATTAATTCTGGACTTATTTTTTGTCTGTTCTTTGAGATTTTTTACGTTGTCATCTGTGAACAGTTTTGTTTCTCACCTCCAATCTATATGCCTTTTACTTCCTTTTCATCGTATTATTTTCTTAGCTGAGATTTCTAACGGTACGCTGAATATGAGTGGTGAGAGGTGACATCCTTGCCTTTTTCCTGATCTTAAGGTGAAAGCATCTAGTTTCTCACCATCGAGCACGATGTCAGCTCGATATTTTTTGTACACGTTCTTCATTACGTCCAAGAAATTCCCTCTTTTCCTAGTTTGCTTTGAATGTCTCTTGTGATCGGTGTCAAATTTTTCCAAACGCTATTTCTCTACCAATTGAAATGATCGCGTGATTTTTCTTTTGTCGAGTAGTGGATTAACATAAATTAATTTGCAAATCTTAAACCAGTCTTGCATACCTGGAATAAAGGCCATTTGATCGTGCCGTATAAATCTCTTTAAACGTCGCTGGATTCACTTTGCTAACATCGTTGAGGATGTTTCCTTCTGCGTTAAGGGGAGATGTTGATCTGTCGTCTTTCTTTCTTGAAACTTCTCTATCTCAGGTTCGTATTAGGGAAACGTTGGCTTCACAGAAGAAATTAGAATGGTTTTCTCTGCTTCTATTTTCTAAGAGAGATTAGAGATAATTATTTTTATCGTACATGTTTGGGAAATTTATCGGTGTATCTACGTGGGCCTGGTGCTCTCTGTTAATTATCGATTAGATTTCTTTAATAGTTATAGGTCTATTCAGATGATACATTTCTCCTTGTGAGGATTTTGGTAACTTGCATCTTTCCAGGAATTGGTTAATTTCATCTATCGTCTTTTTAAAGTCGAGTTCAGTAGCAATGGCTCATTTTTTATTTCTGATATCAGTTATTTGTGTCTTCCGTCTCTTTTTCTTGGTTAGTTCAGTCTAGAGACTTAGCGGTTTTATTGATCTTTTCGAAGAACCGGCATTTGCTTTTGTTGATTTTTCTCTGCTGGTTTCCTGTTTTCAAGTACAAATACTTCAACCGAATGACTCCGGCGTGAGCAGTGGAGCAAGCGTGTAGTCAAGATGGAAGAAGAGGGACCAAGCGACACAGCGGGGGTGCGCGGACGGTCAC
>NW_011889190.1:317297-318600 GCF_000151845.1 Pteropus vampyrus
CCCGGAGGAGCGTCCGGGGGCCGCCCACGCCCTTGCTGCAGCGCCCCGACGGTAAGACGCTGGCTTGTCTTGGGGACAGGCTCTCGGGGCCTGGGCAGGTCGGCGGAGCCCTGGGCTTCCCTCTGCCTCGGGGGGAGACACATCGTCTCTGAGTTGAGCTCAGCTCACAAATGTGATGAAAACCAGGTCTTATCAAAAATGATAACAGGAAATTCTGCGATTCGCCCCAACGGGCCAGAATGCATGATTCTGGGTCTCTACGGTGCCGTGTCTCCTCTGCGGTGGGACAGACCGTCTCGTCAATGCCGAGGGAGTCCTTTGTGGAAACTGGTGTTCGTCCGGGGGGCAGGCGTGTGTGTGTGCACGTGTAGGCGCTGCCGAGTCGATTCATTGAATCGATGTATTTTCAATGATCGTGTGACGCAGCTTCTCTTTAATGCCTCTTTCTTTCCCACATTTGTCTTTTTTTGTTCACCTTCTGTTTACCTGACTGGAGACGTGGGGGGAGGGGGGAATGACCTCCGAAGAAAGGAAAGCAAGCCAGCGTTGACGACGAGCGTCGCAGAGATTCATAGCCACTATACTGCTCCAGGAAGCGTATGTCAGATGGGTCTCTGACGAGTTCTGGAGCTCGTCAAGTCATAGCTGGTGCAAGATCGAGAGAACAGAAAACCCCGGGGGGTCACTGAAGTAGGAAAATCCTCCAGTCGACTCTTTAATTAAATATTCACAGTGAGAAATGGAAAGATGGAAAGTCTGCTCATGCATTTTTATGATCCGATTCTGGACTTGAAATGGGATGCCTCGCAGTTTTCCTCCCTCTGCGGAGTTTAAGAAAAGATGATGAGGCTAAGAATGGCCAGTGGAGTCGCTGGCTTGCGTGCCGTCACGCGCAGAGAGTTCTCCTGCATCCGTCCACCTTTTTCTGTTTATTCTTAGTTCTGGCCCCTCCCCGTCCTGACTCCTTTACGTCTCCGTCCCTTCTACCCCCTTCAACACGTTTCCATTAACAGCAGACGCAATGTTTAGAAAGTGAAGCGTCTCCCAAAAATAGTCATTCAGAAAGTACCAGACATCAGGAACGCGGAAAATAAACCACCGACTTAGGTGGATAACGCGGTGCTCCCCGCCCGCTCCCCAGAGCCCGTGGGAGCGCCCGGAAGGGTCGAGGTCTCAAAAATGAGGTGTTCCTATTATGTATGTGTTTTGCAACTTTTGCCTTTCGTGCAATTGTACCAGCCACCGATAACCATTTATTTTAGGAATATATCACTCCAGTGTTTGGCGTTTAAGTAAAGAGACG
>NW_011889190.1:318650-319313 GCF_000151845.1 Pteropus vampyrus
GTGGATTAACATAAATTAATTTGCAAATCTTAAACCAGTCTTGCATACCTGGAATAAAGGCCATTTGATCGTGCCGTATAAATCTCTTTAAACGTTGCTGGATTCACTTTGCTAACATCGTTGAGGATGTTCCCTTCTGTGTTAAGGGGAGATGTTGATCTGTCATCTTTCTTTCTTGAAACTTCTCTATCTCAGGTTCGTATTAGGGAAACGTTGGCTTCACAGAAGGAATTAGAATGGTTTTCTCTGCTTCTATTTTCTAAGAGAGATTATAGATAATCATTTTTATCGTACATGTTTGGAGAATTTATCGGTATATCTACGCGGGCCTGGTGCTCTCTGTTAATTATCGATTAGATTTCTTTAATAGTTATAGGTCTATTCAGATGATACATTTCTCCTTGTGAAGATTTTGGTAACTTGCATCTTTCTAGGAATTGGTTAATTTCATCTATCGTCTTTTTAAAGTCGAGTTCAGTAGCAATGGCTCATTTTTTATTTCCGATATCAGTTATTTGTGTCTTCCATCTCTTTTTCTTGGTTAGTTCAGTCTAGAGACTTAGCGGTATTATTGATCTTTTCGAAGAACCGGCATTTGCTTTTGTTGATTTTTCTCTGCTGGTTTCCTGTTTTCAAGTACAAATACTTCAACCGAATGACTCC
>NW_011889190.1:319363-320795 GCF_000151845.1 Pteropus vampyrus
AGCGCCCGGAAGGGTCGAGGTCTCAAAAATGAGGTGTTCCTATTATGTATGTGTTTTGCAACTTTTGCCTTTCGTGCAATTGTACCAGCCACCGATAACCATTTATTTTAGGAATATATCACTCCAGTGTTTGGCGTTTAAGTAAAGAGACGATCGGAAGTTTGAATAATCTCAACTCGTCATTGGTTACATTAATCAGGCTAAGGAGGCGCAGCCCTGCCTGTCGCAACTCCTCGGGCACAGAGCTTATTTAAAACACCGTAGGCTGCTGTCCGTTCTTGCCTTAGCCACACCCGCAGTTCCTTACTGGGAATTTTAAAACTGAAAACGAGCATGTTTTTTTTTATAAGTGCACAGTAACCCGATTTAGTGGCAAAACCTCAAGAAAATGACAGGAATATTTTTGTGTTTACGTATCCCAACCGGTGTGATTACGTCATGGATTTTGTTGCAGACACACCGAGATTTCGGGTTGAGAGATGCCATGTCAGGCCTCAGATGGCATTAACCAAAACTTCTTTATTCCCCAACCGATCTGACCCCATGAGTTCCAAGAAGGGTCCCAGATCTGGGTGTCTGTAGAGAGTACCCTCCGTGTCAGCTCAGAAGCATTTTAGAATCTAGGTGTATGGGTGACACTCATTCTTCTTAAGACGCTCATGTGGGGCATAGGGAAATTGGGGGTGCCTCTTTGCTGGCGCTTCGATATAGTCTAGATATTTATTTTTCGGGGTAGAGGGGAAGTGATGAATTCCTTAAATGACATCATGACGTTCCCTTGCTCTCTGTCGCTCATTAAAGTATTATGTAAAATATTAACGGAAGGATGAAATAATCAGATTTTGGTTAACGAAACGTTTGCTTCACAGAAAACTTCTGCTCTCCAGAAATGCTGCCAGCTCTTTTGATATTTAACAGGTGTGATGGGGGAGTATGAGCCAAAGATTGAAGTGCGTTTTCCTGACACTATACAAGCCGCAAAGGATTCATCTGTAAAACTGGAATGCTTTGCCCTTGGAAAGTAAGGTTGTTTCGTTTTGTTTTGTTTTGTTTCCTGGTGTTTTAATTAAAAAAAAAAAAACAAAAAACAAAAAACAAAAACCTTTTTGTTATTCAAACATTGCTCTAAGGTAAATTACCAAGTAGATTTCAAATGCCGGGCGAAAGTGAAACTTTCTGATGAGAATTTGAACAAACGTGCCTAATACTCTGAAAATGATCCGGGCTGCGATTCTCCCCTAAATGTCTGGTGTCCCCTCGAGTTTGAGCGTAACGAGGCCCATTCAGGCAGCACCCAGCAAAAGGGTAAGTGAGCCCGTGTCAGGCGGTGGGCGGGCAAGCCACTGCGCCCTCGATGTGCCCTGCGTCCAGACGGGCATCGCCTGCAGGGTGGCCCGGCTTGATTAATCAGCGGTGATTGTAAGTGAAAACC
>NW_011889190.1:320845-337328 GCF_000151845.1 Pteropus vampyrus
ATATTTTTTTACATCTTTAAAATATGTGCCATGAGTGTGTCTACAGGTCGTCTGAAGGGTCTTCTGTGCCCTCTTAATAATGACAGTGGGCGCTGCACTCTATTTCCGCCAGCCTCCGACTGCGGGACACTTAACTTTCCTTGTGGTGTGTTGTGTTTCCATGTGTCATTGTCCCGGACGATGGTGCAATGAACACCTTCACGGCCCCGCTTTGCCCACGTCCGCCTGAACTTCTCAACGTGTTTCGAGAAAATGGGACTGTGGTGTAGACGCTAACGCTTCTGAGACATGGTGCCGAGGCCCCCTCCAGGCCCTCGGAGACCAGGGACCCAGCCTCCCAGTGGCCCCTTCTGATCCTAGAGACGCACTCTGGATCCAACATCAAACGTTCCTTTTGATTCTTTTCCAAACCAGAGCTTGGATTTTTACAGCGCTGCTTCTAAAATTAAACTAATTTAGAGGCTCAGAAATCATCCAAGAAGAATATACGTGCTTCTGGAAGCAGCTGCTCATCCTTCCCGCCCCGTCTGTCACCGCCTGTCTCGGGAGACCCACGGCTCTTAGGTTTTAAGTAACTGGCAGTTGCAGGAGAGGAAGGCCTCAGAGCCAAGCCAGAACCGAGCCGGGGAGAAGGCGTCCCGCGCCGCTCTCTCCAGGCGACCTCGGAACCCATCCCCGGAAACTTTTTTGGAACTGGGAGGCGTCTCAACATGTTCTTTTAAAAAAATCTATGATTTCACCTTCTGGCCCTTGGAAGAAATGAACTCTACCCAGAGTCGTAACATTAGCTCATTTGATGAAAAATGTATTTCTAAGCACACGCCACACGCCCGATAAGGTGGCTGTCAGTTTGTAGCTGGTCACTTCATGCGAAGGATGATGGCTTAGAGCTCAGCCTCCGTGGAAAGACAGCGTGTGGTTCAAGTCCTTCTTTCTTAATTTCCATGTGATATTGGGCATGTGTCCGAAAGCAGCCTCGTCCCAAAGCGGACTGACAAGGTTCCGGTGTGTCACAGCAGCGTTACATGGGTTCGGTGACTCACTTAGCTCGGTGCCTGGCCTACAATATGTGCTTGGTAATGCGTCACATATATTAGTAATAGAACGATTAAATGTTAATATATCGTAGTCGGTATCTGCTTATTTCTTTACATATGAACGTTCATGGCTGTGAGCTGAGCTGAGGTCGAGCCCTATAAATTCGAAGGTACATAAACCTCCAGAAACTCACCTACCTTGACCAAATTGTCATTATTTCTACTATAGAGCGGCACAGGACTCGTGGTGGGAGAGAAACTTATTTATGGTTAGTATTGAGCCAGATCTGGCTCAGCCACAGCCTCGGGGAAGTTCTCAGACTCTAGCTTGCCTCCAGGGGACCTCAAGATTACGCACGAGCTGTCAATTAACTGCAGGGTGCAGGACCCCACTCAGCCCAACCGCATGGCTGCAGGGCCGTGAGCGCGCGCTTCCTCCACTCCAGAAAAATGTTTGGCCGGTCAAAGCTTCCATACCCGCACGAGAATCACGGCCATAAGGCAATGGAGTAAGCCTTATTTGGGGTTTAAAGTTTATATTGCAAAATGTTTTCTCCCCGATGTATCCTCGTTTGATGCTCTCAAGAAGACTTTCACGTGCCCGTCGCTGTCTCCAGCTGAAGGCAAAGCGGGAGCCAGGCTCAGACGCATCAGGCAGTTGGCACTCGGTCACCCCGGATCTGCCCGTGTCCCTCCACCCTGCGTGCAGGTGTCACTCTGCCTCCGTGGTTATCACGAACAAACCATTGGTGGCTTTTCAGTCGGCTGCAGCAGCTGCAGTGTCAGACAGCAGACGGGGACCCGTGTGCCCACAGACTTCTCCTGAGAGAAACCTGGGCGCAATGGCCAGCGGGCCAGGCCAGGAGCCCGGCCGCGTTTACGTCACTCGGAAAACACGTGTCCTCTCTCTGTCCCTGACAGCAAGATCGCCTTTCTACAGAACTCATGGATTTGTCTGTACTGCGTCCCCACAGGACGGTCTTACGTTGCAGGCCCTTCGTGTGACAATTTCGACCTGGGGACATGAGAGCCGCCAGCCGAATGGCCTGAAGGTCTGCTGACACCCCCTTCTGCCGGCCGTGTGCCTCCACCTCACTCTCGGATGAAACGTGCCTGCCGAAATGAGGTTCAAGTTAAAAATCATCCCAGCATAAGCGTCTTAGGAAACTGGTTCTCTGTATCAGCTTCCAGTTAAAAACTTAGTATGGCCTGGATTTAAGCTGTGGATAATGAAGTTCAAGAAATCCAGAGGAGAAATATACGCTTTCTCAAATAGCACTAGTAATGAAAATTCTATTTATGGCCTCGAAGTATAGAATTGAAACACAGTTCCTACTAGTGTGTGGAGAGTTTAATTTAACTTCCAATTAAGGGTGAACCAGGCCAGATGGTTAACAAATGTATTCTCTGTCTTCAGATAAAATGAATAGGATGCTCGCTCAGGAGAGCGTGGTGGCGGCAGAGAAGGCGGCTCGTCCGCGTTTACGGTGACGCTTATTTAAGAAGCACGAAGCGGAGGGGTGGAGGCAGACAGACAGAAGGAACTTGGCTTTCATTGCCTGGTGGTATTTCGCAGCCGTGAGGGGCTCCCTTTGGAGCCCGGGGTTCGTGGAAGCCGCGTCTGTGGCCCGAGGAAGCCTTGGGCGACGGGCGAGAGACACTCTCGTTCGCTTGTCCCGACTGAGATCTGCATCCAAGTTCTATTTCTACATCATATTTGAGAAGATTAAAAAAAGGCATGTGTGCTTTTTTGGGGGGCGGGGGCGGGGGCGCGGAGGCGGGGCGTGTCGCCGAAGGGGAAACGTGGCCAGAGGCGGCTGAACTGTCGTGAGGCGGTCGGCGCTGTTCCCTCTGACTGACCTTCCGACGGCGCGTTTTCGGGACGGCCCGGGATGGCCACTCTGCAGGCCGCGCGCAGCCACCGTCGCTCCGTGTGCTCTCTGCGTGCTAACGTGTTAACTCCGTGTTTTCTTTCTTTATTTTTATTTTATTTTACTTTTTAGGCGAGGCAACCCTTGGTCGACCTCACAGATTGCAAGGGTCTTGTCAGCTTACGATCCCTTATTTTTTTATGTCTTACGCCTCCAGCACCTGGTCTTCCTGGGTGGTCTCCCATCCAGGGACTC
The DNA here is from genome assembly GCF_000151845.1 of Pteropus vampyrus. Classification (NCBI taxonomy): domain Eukaryota; kingdom Metazoa; phylum Chordata; class Mammalia; order Chiroptera; family Pteropodidae; genus Pteropus; species Pteropus vampyrus. The sequence continues at coordinate 324,009 of NW_011889190.1, forward strand.
ACCAGGCCCGACCCTGCTTAGCTTCCGAGATCAGGCGGGATCGGGCACGTTCAGGGTGGCGTGGCCGCAGACTAACTCTGCGTGTTAAATGGACCCCTTCCTTTAAATGAAAATGAACTGTCAGCACACGCTGCCTCTGCCGCCCTCCGCGTGGCCGAGGCGGGCAGCCAGGAGTCCACTCGTGCTCGTAACTGCACAGAGGCGCCGCGAGGCGGGCGGGTGGCTCACGACCGATCGGCCTGAGCGAGGAGGACGGCTGGCAGCTCCTGGTTTAGGAGAAGTGACCCGCCCAAGCGTGAGTACCATCCCAAAAAGGTAGTTAGGATTGCTGGCGGAGGCTCTCACTCGGATGACACGTGGAAGCCACCGGCCACAGCGCCTGGTACCTAGTGGGCACTCAGTGATGCTCGTTAATATTCATCAGCACACTCGGGTGTCCCACACAGGATCCCTTTTCTCTTTGGAGACCTCCGTCTGCCCCCGTCCCGCCCGCCACAAAGGTCCTCGGTGATTAGCCAGGTTGGGAAGAAAGGTGCTTGACGGCAGAGCGTGTCATACCTCACCCGAGCAACCCCGGTCTCGTGACGAGGACAGGGACTTGACGCCGTGCCCGGGGACGCTGCATCCTTGGCGGCTGGTGCACGGAGCAGCGAGAAGCGGGGATTCACTCCAGCGGCTCGCGCGCCCGCTTCGTCCGCGGCGTGCAGATCCGGTTTCAGCTTACGATGATTTATGAATCGCTTCATGTCGAATGCTAGTCACATGGAGCCCTTAATGGAGAATAGCAAACAAATAAATATGCTCTCGAAATGACAATAATTATCTTAAATTACGTTATTAATTTTACCATTAGCACTCAGACATGGTTTAAACTGTGCCGGACAGCAGGTTAAACATGTGACATGGATGACATAACAATGCCCACAATCATCCTATGCATTATGTACCACTATTAATCTGCATTCCGTAAGGGAGCAAATCCACGCTTGTAACCACTATAGCTGATACACGGGAGAGTTGCTCTCTGCCCCACACTGGATCAGCAGTGTTCTCTTACGACAGATTCGCAATTTCGATTATTGCATTATTTACACAGACCGGCCTATGTTGGAAAAAAAATGAACTTGCATTCAAAAGCTGAAGCTCACTGCTAAAGTAATTTCATCTGTTGTTGATTCCAGATCTTTCCACCCACGGCTCGTTTGGGGTGACTTCAGAAAAGAGAGGGTGTGAAATCTGAAGCAATTCACTTAGCGGCTTCATAAGTAATTCCCAACAAAATGGGAACTTTTCATTAAAATGCATATGCATTTTTTTTTATGAACAACAGAATAAAGTCATGTATGTGATGTAATAATTATAAGGATTCTTAAGTAAGGTAAATTGGGTAAAATTGTTAAATTTAATGGAGATTTAGAATTAAATATATGCATTTATATTTTTCTGATTTATTTTTTTTATGGTGACATTGGTTTACGAAATCCGACCTCTTTTACCCTGTCTACCTCCCCCGACCCTCTAGTAGCCACTAGTCCATTGTCCATGTCCATGTGCATTTTATGTCACCTGCGTTTTACGTTTATCCTCTCCAGCATTACCAGTGGGAACCAAGAGGGTCATGGCATTCTTGTTCAGCAGAGATGTCACAGATCTCTGCATTTAAATGGTAACTGTGAAATCTTAGAGAACCGCTTTATTTTTTCCCCATTAGAAATTTGTTAATAGGAAATGTAGCCATAAAATGCATTTGATAAGACTTTTAAATTTGATTTTTAAACATTTGGGGATTTTTTTGGTAGCGTAGTTGCTTTGAGAATTCTAAAATATCTAAACTATAAAATGTAATATCCTGAAGTAATCCAGCATATCATACAATTCAATCAAACAGACAGAAAGTAACCTAACAGGCATTGCAACCCAGACATTCAGAATCTATCCGTCAAGTCTTTTTGGTTGAAAGCGGCAGGAATATAACTCAAATAGGCTTAAGTCAAAAAGAATTATTGACTCACTGAAATGTTCAGAGAGAGATTCTTGGCATCCGCCGTGCCTCGATCTTGGCGTGCGAAGAATTCCAAGTTCCTTTCCTTTGTGTGAGCTTTGGCTTTCAAAGACGCTCTCCCCTTTGGGGGAACTCATTGCCTAGATGCTCAAGTTATATATCGCACTGTCTGGGCAGAGCCCCGCGAGCAGATGTCCTCCTAGAAGCTCTTCCAAAGGCATTCCCAGAATCCAGTCTGGCCGTCTCCGACTGGGTAGCCTTGCTTCCCAGGGCTGACCAGTCACAGTGACTGCAATGCACGAGTCTCTGAAAACAAGACCTGCATCAGGTGCTCTGTCCCGAAGCCATAGATGTAGCCAGTCCAGTTCCAAGAAAGAGTCAGCTACAGCAGCTTGAAAGGGGTTGCCACAGAGCAGGGCAGATGCTGACGTCTGGGGACTGGGCAGGCTCAGGGACCAGAGCAGGGTGTATATGTGTGTAGGGGGGCCCGGGGGGGAAGGCGGGGAGACTGACGTTTTCTGCAGACTGTTCCCATTGAGAAGGTATATTTGCAGAAGATATGCCATTTCATACATCAAGGGAAAGCACTTGTTCAGAGAGACTTAAGTGTCATCACTGAGTTCTTTTATGGGAAAAGTTGAAAGAGTTGGGATTGGTGGGACTTATTCTTTTGGCTCCCACTTAATCGGAGGGTCTTATGAAAGCCATAGGGTCTGTATCACCTGTGATTAAACACGGAGCTTCAGAGGACAAAGAAACCTGAGGGAAAAAATTCCCGGCTCTGTCACCTTTAGTTACAGGAAAAATAAATGAAATGCTACGTACGCTTTATACACATACATAGTACCTGGCACACGGTTCGTGGTTAAGAATTGGTATCTATTTGTTACGATATTGTCGATATTGTCACAATTATTGCTACTGAATATCAAAGTCTTCTATTACTGGTTCAGAGATTTAGAGATTTATGTTAAAAATTGACCTCTGTCTTCATAATCGAAACGAAACACTAGGATATAACTATGGGAAAAAGACTCTTTACTGAAATTATCTTTTGTCTGAATGCTTGAGATTAAAAGCTTTTTCAGTTGGAAACTTCGCATGTGTTTGTCATAAACCTCAGAGATACATTGTCATAAAATGACGACAAAAGGTCATGCATTTAGACAAGTAACGGAGCCTCTATTTTTGTCTGTAAATAAAAGTTTTTAGATTTTTTTTTATTACACAGGTAATACATACCCACTGTAGGAAAATAATAAAAAAATAATAAAAAAATAGAAAATAGGCAATAAAAAGCATTCGTATGCTTGTCACCCACAGGTGGCCATGTTTCGTATATTCGCATATGCACTACACGTATCTTTAAAAATTAGATAATTCTACACATACTATAAAATTCACCAGATTTGATGAAGATCCTCTGTGTGAACAAATTTTATTCTAGAACTCCATTTTTATTTCGTATTAGTTTGGTAACTCATAAAATGAACAAGAAAACCTGTTATCTGAGGTTAATCGTTGGCAGGAATATGCCATTTTACTAAAATGTCAAACTCAATTCGTGGCAAGCGGCAAGTCTTTTTAAAAGGAGAGAAACTAAATTTATCAGGATAATGATTTTATTTTGTGTTAACAAAACGCAAGTTGTGTTTGTAACCAGAGGCTAATTCTGAGACCAACAGATGAAGTCAAACGCTGATTGGGAGTGTGTTTTCTGACAAATACGTGTGAGCGCGTCTGATTTTCTACACGGTGCGTGTCTTCGATTTGCACGAAAGGATCAAAATTGTTTGCCAATAGACAGTCCCTCGGGCTCTCTCGGTTTCTCGTGTGCTGGCAGCTGCCATCAGCCATCGTCTTCTGCAGTTGCTTACAGCTCAGTCTCTAAAACCCTCGGCGGCCACTCGGCGTGAGATTTGATGCTTCTCCCACGTTACTTCTGTTGACTCGGAGAAAGCTGGCATCTCCCGCAAGGTTTACAATATGTCATCGCAGGATGATTTTATTATTGTTGTTAAAAATATATGTGAAACAGGAATATTTCGATCATCTGGCAATCTGTAAGGGAATGAAGAGCAACTTGACGGTAGGGAGGAAACCGCGGTCCTGCAAATAGATTGGAGGTTGATTTAACAAGTGATTAGTTTATTAAGGAAGAGTCTCCTGGCATAATTTTATGGATAGCCTGTGTCTCTTTATAGTTCCCTGTAAAAGCGAGGCCTTCTAAACCACAACTCCGTCCCTTATGGTTAGACACATTAAGCTCCACATATTATAAAATACACTTCTGCTGTTTTAAAAGATGGTCATATTGAACCAAAGGTATTAGGTATAAGAGAGGAAGCTAAATTCCTGTAAATAAAGGCACTCTTTACCAATCGCAACGACAGGCAGGGTACGCTGTAAAGTCATCTTTCATGTTATTGTTGTTTTTCTCTCTCTTTTTTAGACAGGCTGTAAACGAGCGCTTTTTCTGAGGGCCACAGAGCCCGTGCTCTGGACTCACCCAGGTCCCTGGCCATACTGGTGCCCTTGGTGATCTGGTGTCCCCGCCGCGCGTGTCTTCAGCTGTGGACTAGCACAATTCAGCCGTGAAGGGATCTGTAGTTTTGTCTTAGGCTCTATAAATATAGGAAGAGTTTGCTTCCTCTTCAACGTCACGTCCTCCAAAGAATATCCCGAGCAACATATTTAAATTCATATAATCTTGTTACTGTCTCTGCAGTAAACAACTTCCTTTGTTTCTTTGTCGCAATTTACCAACATATTAGTTTTAATTATTTGGTTATTGGACGTTGCTCCACTAGTCTGTCAGCCATGGGAGGGCAGAGGCCATGTCTATTTTATTCACCAATCTGTTTCCCGGTCATTGCCCTGTGACTCGCACGTGGCAGGCACTGAATGAGGTGTAAATTGCTGAATGAGTGCATGGTGATAGATTAGTAGATTTTTTTTTTCCTTGAGAGTTATTTTTAAGGACACGCTTGTTGTATCCTGCTGTCACAAAGACAAAAGCGGATTGTATTCTAATGAGGTGTAACTGTTCAGCCCAGTCCCCGAAATTAGTTGGAGGAGGTTGGATGGAAGCCCGTTGCCAGGGAAAGTCAAGTACAGCAAATCCCAGGCTGCCCTTGAAATCCCGAACTTTCAACAGGAAGACGAAGGCTTCTACGAATGCGTTGCGGGCAACCTTCGCGGGAGAGACCTCTCAAAGGGTCAGCTCATCTTCTACGGTGAGCTAACGGGGTTTCGGAATCAGGCGGACTCTTTGGGACTGTCCTCCACAGGAAACCGTGAAGGTCATTAGCGTGCTGTGGGAAAGTGTCCTGGGAGAGAGAGGGAACCTCGCTTCCAGCGTAGGGTGCTTAATTAGGGTGGTTAGCTGGCGGGAATAACCATTTTTAAAATAAGGTTTAATTTCAGCATGGTCTACGCATGGTATTGTTTATTACAATTGCCTTGAAAATATCAGCCATGTCATGTAAAAGCCATAAAAATTGATAACCCAGAGTAGCAGGGAGTCCACTTATTTCCCATAAAGCGTTCAGCAACAGCCCAGGCCAATCTTGATTATAATTCTAAGTAGAATTTACGGAAGAGGGCGAAAATGGCCGGAGCATAATACCGTATAGTAATTTTCAGTATTTTTTTCCTAGTTCCCAGATTTTGTCTACTCCGGTGTAGGCAACAGAAAACTAAAGTCATTACCTCATTTAAAATATATGTTTCCCTCAATTACCAGAAGCTCTCATGGCCTTACGAGAGATGATGAAAGCATATCTTTTCTAAAAGTCTTTATGCCCGCTTTCATCCAGGCCAAAATACAACACTAGCATAAAATTTGCTTCTTTTTTTATGTCAAAGAAACTATAAAATATTCCCTAGAATTCTCAAAATATCTGGTGCTTTTAAAATATTCTTAACTTCTTTGCTGAATTTAATATATCTGTACTGGATAACTTTTTAAAAGAGTAATTTATACCTGCCCAAGTTATTTTTCTATATGACGTGTCTATATGTGACACGTTTATAATCAATGGTATAGTAATTGGAGAAAAAATACATCTTTCGATAACTTGTAAAGTCTAAGATATTGTAATGACGTCATAAGGTATTGTAATGACGTCATAAAATGCCTCTTGGGTGTCCTGCGGGGGGAACATACTGTGCTTTAGTTATGTTATTTCCATTTCCTTTAGAATTTTCCATTTTAACCCAGAATGAAAACTTCTACTCTATATAGAGAACATGATTTCCTCCGGATTATGCCCCTGCAGAGCAGCCACGCTAACCAGTGTGTAGACATGCGCATTTATATATTGATTCTTTGCAGTAGCTCCCGCTTTTTCAAGGGAAGCCTCTGGAATTTGAAATCTTTTCTTAAAACACAGTGAGGATGTAACTGAGGCTTTTTTAGTGGCGCAAAGATATTAAAGGCTTTGGCCAGTTTGTAATAGATACCTCATTTTTCTATTAAATAGACAAAGATATAACCGTGAGATTAACTAGAAAATGGAGGTAGCTATAAACTGAAAATCAATAATAAAGTATTTTCTCTCACATTGATACAAATGTTGGCTTACATAGACGTCTTCACAAACACCACTTCACACAGTTCTTACGATAATAAGGTATAGAAACACTTTTCAGTGATATTATGGGCGAGAAACCGCAGATGAACCAAGCAAGGTCGCACAGGCGTTTGCCAGGCCCCAGGCAAGGGCTCTGAGCCGTCTCTGTAACCTGGACCCCACCCACCACATCTGAGCCCGTCTGCCTAAGCCTGCCCGCGTGGCACCACACTGCGGCCAAACCAGTGTGAGAGCGTCTCATCCACTCCCCCAAACGCGTCCACGGCCAAGGTCAGGGTGACCACGCTTTCCACCCAAGCAGCAGCCTCACACCAACCACAGCAGCTGCTCTGGTTAGGGCATAGGGCCCAGGGTTAAGCTAGGTCCTGAACCCACACGTGGCTTCAGAAGTCCTCACTCCCCGTCAAGGGTTTTATGGAGGGAAGAATGGATCATCGTCCCGCAAAGAAACTTGTCTGGGTTTATGCTGCAAACCACTGAATGTGACTGTGCAGGATACAGATGCACCTGCTTCGGGCAGTTCAGAATGGGGAGAATCCACAGCCATTAGCCCCACGGGGTCCGGCCGTGGCATCTGTCATCCGTCTTCTGACCCGGCTCACGGGCTTCTAGTTAGCATGGAATGATTACCTGGCCTTGTCCAGCACTTGGGCCTTTTCCCACAACTCCCAAGGTGTTACATTTAGGTGCCTCGAAAGGACAAATAACATACACGTACCTTGTGCCAAAGGCCCACTGATATTTTCAACGCTATGTCTGTTGCCCCATGTTGAAGCTCCTGCATTTCCGGTTCCTCCAATCTCTGCGTGCGTGTGTGTGTGTGTGTGTGCACGCGCGCGTGTGTGTGCTTGTGTGTGTGTGTTGCTGCTTAGCATGGAGCAGGATGTCCTGAGTGACTGACTTGCCAAATAATTGCTCTTTGTCCCTTTTTGAGACAGCTCCTCCAGAATGGGAACGACGAATTCAGAATACGTACCTGTCTATCTATGACAGCTTGTTCTGGGAATGCAAAGCTAGTGGAAAGCCCAGCCCCAGGTACACCTGGTTCAAGAACGGTGAACTCCTCCAGCCAGGGGTAAGCACCTGTCAATGTTAAAGCTCCCCTGCCTGCTGGGGACCTTTTGCTCCTGGCAACAAGAGCTAATGTTCGTGGAGTGTTTAGCAGCCACCAGGGAATGTGGTAGACTCTATCAATCTATCTATCTATCTATCTATCTATCTATCTACCTACCTACCTACCTACCTACCTACCTACATACACACACACACACATACATACATACATACATTCATACATACATATGAATTTATTTAATCTTGAAACAAACTCACAGCAACTGTTAATATCATCCACATGTCCCAAACGAGAAAACTAAGGTAAAGAAGGCGGATAACCCGCACGAGGCCACTTCCTGGTCAGTGATGGATCTGCATTCAGATATCACTGTGGTCAGCATCAGCGCCAGCACAGATAACATCTATTGAATTTTCACATGAGACAGGCTGTGATAAATATTTCCCAGGCCTCATTTTATCGTGTCCTCATGACGACCTTATGAGAGAGAGATACGATTATTATTTCTTTATACAGATGAGGAAAACTGGTTTCAGAGAAGTCAAGTCACACGTCCACGGTCACAGCTATAGATATTGGAATTGGCGTCCGAAGCCTGGACCCCAGGGCCCAGGTTCTCTGCCATCACCCAGCGTTGGGCTTTTATGAGAATGACTGACTACGTCTGACCCCGCAGGAATGTGGGGAGCTGAGGCGGTTCCCCACATCTTCCGATCGATCGCCAGCATCCTTTCTTCTGCAATAAACAGACGATGAGACAGAGTTGTTTTTCTCCCATCGAATTATCCAAATAATTGTGTTAATTCTGCATTGATTCTCCATTTTGCTTTGCAAAAGGAAGCACAGCCAGAGACACAGAAAACATCTGTTGTTTAGAGGCTGAATATAATAATGATCTCGTTTCGGCTTAGCAAAGTTTTCTCTCTGCCCGCCTCTGGCGTGAATCCTTGTTTCCCCAGCCTGCTGTTCATCTCCAGAGGATGGGAATAGGTATCTTGAAATAGTCAGTTTTAAGTTGTATTTGCAATATTAAATGATTTCATTATGTGCTCTCGAAATTGTAATTCTACACTCCAAATGGGGCGCTAACGGATTCTGGCTGTTTAAAAAGCATGCTTTATAGTTGGCTGTAGAAAAGAAAATTCAGCCTCCTACTTATAACTCAGAAAATACCCAGTGATGGCATTTCGAGGCTTTCTGAGACCTTATGATGGAAAGGCAAGGAAATGCCCCAGTCACAATGTCTGTTTAATATTAGCATCAACCACATTTTCTGGAATAATTAGACCAGTGGCATGTCCCAAGTCATTCATATACCATGTAGAAGAAGCAACATACGTCCGACGTGGAGAATGCCAATTTTAAAAGGAACAAGGTAACATAAAATACACTAACTGCCTAAATTATATTAGCCCATTTCTATTTTTTTCGCTTCAGAAACCGCTCAGGACCTCGCGGTGACCCCCTCACCTTCGTAAGCATCGGTTCTCAGGCGCCCGGATGTCACGACTCGTAGACGAGCGCGACACTTTGGAATGTATTCTGATTAAGAGAATGCCACGCTAACGTACGGACATCTTCGTGTGACTTCTGTTTTCTTAGGAGAGAATTCAGATGGAAAATGGGACCCTCATCATCGCTACGCTGAACGCGTCAGATTCCGGTGTCTACCAGTGTGCCGCCGAAAACGAGTTTCAGATGATATACACAAATGCAGAGTTGAGAGTCTTAGGTGAGTCATTCGTTCATAACCCAGAGTGTCAAAATGACATGTTAGCGAGCTATCATTGAACCCAGTTTTTCTCGTACATTAGAAATTGCTTTCCCTCGAAGCAGTGGGAAAGGCCTAAATTAGCTTTTAGGAAATGCAAGATGATGACTATTACTCTGCTTGGGTAACTCATCCAGGTTCATGGACGAGCCCGCCATGGGGTGCCCCAAAGCAGAAGAGGCTCCCGCGGAGCTGACCCTGGCTGAGGTTTCGAATACAATTCGAAAGGTGCCCATCGGGAATGTTTTCAGCTGCAAATGAAAAGCTGAGAAAAGGAAATCTCGATTTATCGTGACTCGCCAAACGGGGATTTATTTTATCTCTTAATGGGAAGGTCAGAGGTGACGGCTGAGACATGGCACTTCGCCTGGACGATGCTGTGTTTTAAACGCTTCCCTCGTGCCTGAAGCCTCGTGGTGCCAGGCTCGCTGCTGTAGCTACTGGATCGTGTCCCTACTCAAGGCAGAAGATGAGCGAGGGGACAGAACTGACCACAGCTGCCCCTTTCGTTAGAAAAGCAAAATTCCCCTGAGTCCCCACAGCAAACTCCTTTTACGCCACTGACTAGCACCCCACCATGTGACCTTTAGATCGTCCTTTCTTACTGTGATGATTCACTCATTCAACAAACAGCTGTTGAGTATTTATGGGGGAGGTGGGGGGGCGGTGATGAAGGAGGTAGACCCGACCCCTGTCCTTACAGGTCGTGGGGCATGGCAAGTGATGGGGACGCCATACGTAAATCACCGTTATGCTAATTACGTAATTCAAACGATAATAATTTCGATCGGAAATTATGAATCCTTCCGAGAGCATGCGACTTGAGGTCGGCCTAGTGGCAAGAGTAGGGGGCGGGGCCGCTGGGCAGGGTCTCTTAGATAGAGAGGCATTGCGTGGGAGATCTGAGTGACAGCAGACAGGCAGAGGGTGTGCAGAAGGACACGTCGGGTCCTGGAGCCCACAGAGCCAACGGCGCAGCACGAGCAGCACCTGTCAGCTTCGGACTTCGAAAGCATTAGCACGTGACCATTATTTTTATTGCTCACACCAGCACCAATGTCCATCCCTTAGCGTGAACTCAGACCAGCAAGGTTTTGAAAATCTCCTTCACCTCATCAGGGTCATCAAGGGTTTGTTGCTGTTCGCTGTTGGCTATGGTTTGGCATTCGGGCATTATCCCAGTAGAGTTATAATTTCTACTCGGTCTTACTTTACATTCTAGTTTCGAGACAATTCCACCAGGATTTCGAACAAAGAGGATACTTCATTTAACTCAATACTTAGGCTCTAACTCCATTTTTTTTTTCCCCTGGAGACCTCAGAGGTAGCTGGGAAAAATGATTCCGCAGAGTGGAAAATGTTCAGTTAGAGAAGATTGTGAGTGACATTTTGGGATGGCCACCAGTGGTATTCGTCACAGGAAACGACTCATCGATAGCTTTCACCCCAGGCCTTACTCAGTGGTGGGAAGACGAGGTGGCGGGAGGGAGGAAGCATCAAACAGAAAGAAACCGCTCGGCGAGGTCGCCGCCGATGGCCCTGATGCACGCGTCCGCGCCTTCCTGCACCACTGCTTATTAAACACCTGTTGTGTCCTAAGCCCCCCACACATCATGGCAGATGCTAAAGAGAGCCTCACCTGCAGAGACACAGTGTCAACGAGGGGCGGGGAAAGCCACACTTTAAAATACTGTGATTATTACGGTCAGGAACTGAGTAGGTATCATCAGCCCCAGGGCCGAGTCGAGCATAACCAAGGCGAACGCGTTGTCCTCGAGCCGAGATCAGCAGACGGACGTGCACAGAGCAGGGGGACAAGGAAGCGGCAGCCAGAAGCGGGGCGCGTGGCCCGCGGGCAGAGCTGCAGGCCCCCAGAGTGACTCCCGCTGGGAGCGTGCGTGACACGCCGGCTCAGACGCGCCCCGGACAGCCTCTCCCAGCACCTGGTGTTCGTGCAGCATCGGTTAGTGGGGACCGAGTTGAGACTGAGGAGACTTCGTTGTTTTCTAAATTTCTACTCACCCTGAAGGCAGATTATTTACATATTTCTAGTTAAAGTCTCGCCTGAAACAATCTGACTTAGTGAAACAGTGTGTGATTTATTTCAGTGGTGTTTCATTGCTATAGATGAATAGGTGATGATCGATAGATGACAGATATAAATATACAGAGAGATATAAAGATATCGGCTAGAATAGATTTAATGATTTCCATAATTGTTTATTGATTTCCATAATTCCAAATTTAACGATTTCCGTGATTCCCGCTTCCGTCTCGTATGAAACCATCTTCGCATCCTCTGTAAGAGCCCCTCGAGCCAAGGGCACGAGCGAGCGTCTGGGTGCCGGTGACAGAGTCCCTCCCGTACACCAAGTCACACGCTGGGTCACTGCTCGCTAACTATGTGGGCAAATCAACGGTTCCGTTTTGCTTTGCTTTGTTTTGTTTTTAGCCTCGGCTCCCGATTTCTCCAAAAATCCCATTAAAAAGACCTCCGTGGTTCACGTCGGCGGGGACGTCACCATCGACTGCAAGCCGATCGCGTTCCCCAGGGCGGCCATCTCCTGGAAAAGAGGCACCAGCAGCCTGCGGCCAAGCAGAAGGTGACCAGATCTTTGCTTGTTTGTTCTAAGCGTCTGTGTCCTCCAAGCTCAGTGTTTGCTGGGTCTTCACAATCCTCTCCCCCACGGTAACCTCACGACTGCACATCCAGAGACACAGCAGTGTGACCATACTCATAAAATCAAAAAGCCTCATAGAGCTAAGGCCTGCCCGTATGATGTGGCCACGGCTCATGCGGGGCACATGCTTGTAACAGACTTTTTTAATCACTTAAGGCCTTTGCTAGATTCAGCTTGAAGAGTTTTCCCCACCGTAGCTGAGAAATCGGTAAGACATAATTCATTACACAGGGTCAGAGACATTCACACGCACACGCCTGATGTGGTTTTAAATAGTCACACAGGTGGCCCCTCACGACACATGGATTCGCTGCAGGAACAAGTGTGGACAGGTGCCGGCAGAGAAGGGGGCCGGCTTGTCCTCCATCACGGTGCCGCGGGCCCTGGCCCAGCACTGGCACGTCTCCTGGGAGAGTTCGCAGATCAGAGCAGGGTCTTCCCTAAGGGTAATTTCATCCCTGCGTCCTGTGGGACCCTGCCCACCTAGCGATGTCCAGTCGGCAGCCACAGCTCTGCCGAGTGACCGTGGGCGCGACTGTGGCCAGCCACGCTGGACGGCTGCTGAGGGCGACCGCCGGGCCGGACGCAGAGGCGCTTCTGGAAGCGCGTCTGCAGCATCCCGTGCGTGGCGAGCTCAGGCAAACGCGCCGGCAGCTAATGCACGTCAATGAGGCGGGCGAAAGGGAGGACGCTGGCTGGGGTGAAAGCAGCCGCGTGTCGTGTCAGTCCTGGAAGACAGGACTCTGGGTGCTGAGCGGTGGCCCCGGGATCCAGGAGTACTGTCCAGGGGGGGTTGTGGGAAGGCCGGCCACGTGCAGAACGTCAAACTCTCAGGAAAGCTGGAAATGGGGGGCCGGCGCGGGCTGTCACGCGGGAAAGAGCCCGCGGGCTGGGCGCGGGGACACATTCGTCATTTCCGGGGCCGGCGTCTCATTGGTGGGCGGCGAGAGGGAAAAGGAGGTGACCGCGAACTCGCAGACGGGTCTGCGCGGCGCTGAGCGGTGGCCCCGCGAGTCCCCCTGTCCTTGCGCTCGCCCCCGCGGCCTTGAGGACCCTGCGCGGCTCTCGCCGTGACAGGGGGTCTGTGGGGCTCCCCTCCGTGTGGCCCGGCCTGGGCCCTGAGCCCGCGCTCCGTAAATACTGTGGGGGGAATGAATGTGCCCAAAACGGTGACGCCTACGGCGTTGCCCGCTTAG
>NW_011889190.1:339332-361529 GCF_000151845.1 Pteropus vampyrus
GACGGAACACCCAGGCCCGGCACACGCTTCTCCATGCCACAAAAGGCCGATTATTTCACTTAAATTGCAGGATAATTTCTACCTCTCACCTCTGTGGAAGCGTGACGGTCATATGTATAAGAAGAGCCAGGATCAGGTACAGACACTTTAAAGCTTCCCCATGACTCCAGGCGGGAACGGTTTTTAGCTCTTGGCCTTGGAAATGCCTGCGCGGGGAAACGTGCGTCTTTGCTCCCGGTACAATCTGTGCACCACGCGGAGCTTCCGACCGTGAGTAAGTAACTGCCGAGGGAGATCCGGAGAAGCCCCTAAAAAGGACCCTCCTGTGCCGCCCGCCGAGGAGACACGAGGACAGGGCATGCGTCCTGACGGCTCCTCCATGCCTCACGAAGGGGGTGGCGCACGGCACACAGCCCGGCGGCGAGGAAGCCGAGACGGTGTCCAGCCTCCGTCCCCGTGTCCACCCTCTCTGCCCCACGGGGACTGGGAAACGCTCTCTGCCCTTTGGTTTTCGAAGGGCCATTGTCACAGGATTTCACCTGATTTCAGATTAAGCGGAAATTCTGATTCGGTCACATTTCGCCTTGGCCTGAGAGCCAGGGTTGGAGTCGTCACTGTCATAAGAGCGTCGTCTCGTAAGCGTCTCTGTCCGCAGCAGGGTGTCGCAGGGGGCGGGTTTTCCTCCAACGAGAGGCAGGAAGATGCGTTGCAGGCTGCAGAGGAGGAGATGGTCGGATGACATCGGCCTCATGTCGGGGGGTCTCCCAGTCACTTAGAACTGCAGCTCCTTCCTGTGGGACAAACGGATGTTTTACAAAATGCCTGCCCTAGGGATTAAAAAGCGGGGTTCCTGGCCCCAGTTCTGTCACTGGTGAGTGGCTTGACCTTGGGTCAGACCACCATTTACTCTTTTTTCTTGGAGGTCACCGTTTCTTGGATTTACTTAAGATAAAATAATATGAAAGCACCTTTAGGAATCAAGAAACCCTGTACCCACGCAGAGACGCCGGAATGCAAATCACACACTAGGAACAATGCGAAACGTTGTCCTGGCAGCGCGTGATTGCAGATTCTACCATAGTTACAATTTTATATGTTTTACCAGTTTGCCCAGGTGACCAAGCGATTGAGCCGGACGTGGTGGTGGCTGTGAACCGTCGAAGCAGCTAGAGCGGTCTGTTCGGACACAGTCAGGTGACAGAGAGCTCTGCAGCTAGACTGTTACCCTGCGGGGCGCTAGGCTCACTCTCTCATGCACCCTTAGAGGCCCCGCAGCCAGCAGGAGCCCGGGGGCAGCAGATGCTTAGAGAAGGCATTTGGGGGTCACTGAATCCTGGGAAGGCAGCGTTTACTGGGTTTACATCAACCCGCCTTAAGAGGTTTGGAGTTAAACCTAAAGCTCATTGAATAATTAATAGGCCCGCGATGTGTTCGTTCATTCACCCCGTAAACGCGTAATGAGCACCTATCGCTCCCGCATCCTGTACTAGGTGCTGCGGATAAAATGTCCAGCCAGCTGCGATATCCTGTCCCAACGAAGCGTTTTCTATAAAGTTCCTGGGAGTCAGGAGACGGGGCCCAAGCCTCGACTCCACTTCCCACGCGGGCGGGGACGTCCAGCAAGTCCCTCCCCTTCACTGCCCCGGGTCAAGTCCCCTGAAAAGCGGTGAGAATGGCACTCGTTTCCCAGGTGGTCGTAGAGTTCAGGTGGCACGGCCGTGCGGGGAGGCTGAGCCACGAGCAGCCCGCCCCGCTGGGTGGGCACACGGCTGTTAGCCCAACCCAGATGCCCGACCTCTGGCCGCCGGGGTAGAACCACAGACCGAGGAAGCTGACCTCCGCCGGGCGGCCCCGGGCGGCCCAGGAACCGACCCTACGTCTGCTAAGTTTGATTACTCGTTCCTTCCTTTCCTTGTGGATCCGCTTAGCAAGTGAACTGACAGGAACCAAAGGCCCGGATTTATCTCTGCAGCCCAGTGACCACTGGTGACCCGTTCAAGGGTCGCCGCGTGAACTTTGTCGGGAGGGCCCACCCCCTGGACAGACGGCTCGGACTTGTCCTCTGACAGGCGACTTTGAATAGGATGCCCGAGCCACCTGTGGCTGGACATGCAAGCTCTGAACGATAACGGTTAAGAGATGGAGAGGGTTTTTTCTATTATCCAAAGAATAGTAATTGAATTAATAAGTAATCATCATATTTCTTCCTTATTTTCCTAAAAACGTATCGACCACATTTCTCCCAAATTTCCTAAAATAAAATAAAATCCAGCTATATGTCAGACAAATGATCAGTAATAAAGAATATAATCATTTTGAGCACCTCTCGTATGCCAGGCAGTATACCAGAACTTTCTACATCTCAAAAAATTACACCACATCTTTTTGTCGACTTCAGATGCATTTCTGAAATACAGAGGTGCCACAGAGTATGTGGTTATGTTGGTACCTGTTCTACCCCAGGGGCTCAAAGAGCTAAATACACAGACATTTTGAAATCCACCGAGAACCAAACTCACTCAATCCGGAGATTCTTCTTTTGGGCAGTTGGTCTCAGAATATGATTACAGTCCACGGACTTGAATGAGGGCACTGCCGGAGGCCTGGCGGCCGATTTCGTTATCTCTGCCCACCTGGGCTTAGATGGCGGTGGAGATGCAGATGGAGATAAAGACGCAGACAGTGTGGATGGAGGTAGAGATGCAGGCGTAGGTGAGGACGTAGGCATAGACTTGGGCACAGGCGTAGGCGTCGCTGTGGCCGTAGGCACAGCCGTGGACGTAGGCGCGGGCGTGGGCACGGGCGTGGGTGTAAACAGAACAAGGAGACTGCTCCAGTCCTGGGTGTTGGGTGCTTCGTTCCATGGCGTGATCCCACTAAACCCTGCGAGGCTCTGGGCACTTGGCAAACTGTGCACCTTGCACAAACGTGAACCCGCAGGTGGCACAGAATCTAACGGTGGTGCCTACGTGATACTTTGCCTTCAGGCCCACAGTTTGGCGGGGCCGCTCCACGTCCACCTGCGTGGCTCCCCAAACCCGAGACCTCCCTCTCGGATGCGACAGTCCATTGTGGGAAAGGGCCGGGGGCAGTTAAGTGAACGACGGACCGCGGGGAGGGGCAGCAGAGATGGGGAAGAAGGAGAGAAGGGGGGAGCGGGGGGGGGAGGAGCAGGGCGCGCTCTGCACCGGGAGGCGACAGGGAGCTCCTGAGCAGGTCTGCTGACCTTCTCTTCATAGGTAAAGAGGCACCCGGGGGAGGACCTGTTAGAAAGCCCGTGGCATAGGACCCAGGGAGGGACCGAGTTAGTTTGCCTTCATTCCGCTCCTTGCTAAGCTGCCTGGAAAAGCGGTTCCTCTGCTCACGGAGCCTGTGGCCGCAGAGCCCCGCGCCACGGTCTCCCCGGAACCCCTCACCCGTCCTGCAGGTGGGGCAGCAGCTAATAGGGTCTGGGCCCGGGATAGGGGAGCCCACATGTGACGCTCCCCTCTGATCTGGCCCCTCCCCACGTCTCTCGGTGTCCCCCGTCCAAGGCCCCATGTGCTCGGTCTTAATGAAGGACACTGCCCACCCCCCCACCGCACACCTGTTCCCTGCACCTTTAGCCAGCACGTGGCGACTCCACCGTCCGCCCCGCAGAGCTTCCTGACGGAACGCGCGAATCTTAGTCCACACTTCAGCGACTCACCGTAATAGTGCTTAGTGCACCGGGTAGCGTGAGGATCGAAGAGGCAGATGAACCAAATGTCCCCATGTCCAAGGAAGAATGGCAGTCTGTACAATGCCAGGCTTCTTACGACCTCCCCTCTGTGCTGTCTCCTGGTAAGAAAATCTTGCCTTGTTCATACTCGCCCCCCGAGAGCCATGCGAAGGTGAGCCTTTCCGGGGGACACGCGCTGCAGCTGAGAAGCCCACCCTCCGACCAGCCTCCTGCGAGGGAGACCGCGCCCCCCTTCACTGTCAAGTCACTCTCAGTTCTCAGGCTGCGTTGTTTGGGTTCAGATTAGATCACAGGTAAGAACCTGATGAAAAATGCAGATCCCAGAGAGTCGAGTCAGTAGGTAGGAAGCAGCGCCGGGGAGCCCACATTTTTATAAGTTACTCTCCCTGCTCCCAAGAGAAGCTGAGGCCGTAGCACACGCAGCAGCAGCCAGACCCTGGCTCGGTGCAAACACATTACTTAAGACACGAAAACTTTATTTCATCTCTTTTTCCTCCGTCACGTTGCTTCCTACACTGAACTGCTCAGCTCGAGTCCTCAGCTCGCTTCAGTGTTGGAAACATGAGTACGGTTTCGCCCTGGAATGGTGTCCAGTTGCTTGAGTGCTCTTTGGGAATTTCCGAGTGACATTTTTATCTTCCGAAGTTTACATAAATATTCAACAGCGATAATTTTATAAGCAGAAAAGGTCAGTTATTAGTGCAATTTGTACAAATGAGCTTCGGTTCTTGGTTTGACTTTTGAGCAAAGCTGATGACTTGACGTGTGTGGACGAGAAGGCGCCCCACCTTCGCGATGTCGCTTGGGGGGTGTGTGGTTACCCCGGCCCCTTCCTGCAGGTGCTGCTGGGCCTGTTGAACCTCAGCGGACGGAAGGAAATACACAGAGACGGAACAGCCGCCTTGACGGTGACGACGGCCCAGCTGGACGCACAGAGTGGGCGTCGGTCTGGCTAATACCGTCACCCCGAAGAGACGGGCTATGTTAGAGCATCGTTTTTAGCCACTGGTTAACATTTTCCAGCTTCTGTCATGGTTTTACTTTTTGCTCAGTGGCGCTTTTTAATTTTTCCCACGGAAATGTGTGCGAGCCC
This sequence comes from Pteropus vampyrus, assembly GCF_000151845.1. Taxonomy (NCBI): domain Eukaryota; kingdom Metazoa; phylum Chordata; class Mammalia; order Chiroptera; family Pteropodidae; genus Pteropus; species Pteropus vampyrus. The sequence continues at coordinate 344,147 of NW_011889190.1, forward strand.
CCGTTTCGTAAACCGGCCTGATGGAAGCGGCCTGGCTCATGGCCGTCCTGGGACAAGAACCAGCGCGTCACTCACGCCCGCCCTGCCCCCTCACCGGCACGCAGCCCCTGTGCGCCCCAAGAATCGCCGAGGTCTCCCGAGAGCCTAGTTCGAGAATTACTGATTTAGAGTGACAAACTTGATTCTCGCGTGTGACTTGTCAAACTACTCATTTATTTATAAGCACAGCTGCCATCCAGTTTGACAGGCTTTGTGAAACACGCTGGGTGTATAAATTTGGACGAGCTCAGTCTCGGGGGGGTGGGGGGGAGCAGACAGGCCAACAGCTCCCGTGCAGTGAGGCCCGTGTCACCGCAGACGGAGGACGGTGTGGACATTCGGTGGCTCGGCTTACAGGAGGCCAGGTGGGCACCGACTCACCTGGCATTGGGGAATTTTCTCAGGGAAAAAATAGGGGAACAGATGTGTTATGGGGCTACTCACTCCACGGTCAGTCCCGTAACTGGTGCCAGTTCCAGGGTTATGGGGATTTCTCTGAAACTCATGACGCACCCCCCATGACTCCTCAAAGTACAGACGCACCCCATCTGGCAAGTCATCCAGCAGCTGGCCCTGATGACTAACGGGATGCTCAGACCTCTTCACTGCATATACTTTCACTCTGTCTCAGCGTAAGTTAACCGAGACAGCCAGAAATCTCTTCTTCCTGTACTTGACCATGAGTCTCTTGATAATGATAATAACGAATAATGATAAACTTCCTAAGCTTAATAAAGGACTTGATCTGGGTATGAACTTATGTATCATAATTAAGAAAACAGAATTGGAGTTAGCAGACAAGGGCTCACATCCGCGTCGAGCCCCACCCCCCATTCTCCGCCGCGTCTGTGGACTCAGTTTTGTAGACTCTGAGGAATACAGAAGATGAGCAGGCAAAGGACTCTTCCAGAACTGGAAACTCCACAAGCACCGTCTGCTTTCAAGATGTAGGGCGAAGCGTTTCCCAGACCCTCCCATTCTGAGACCGCCGGTTACAGACCCGGAGTGAGTTAACAGCCCACTCCATCCCTTTTTATACCCGAGAGAACCCAGGACCTCGGGGACAAAGTTGCTAGCTCAAGGTCACCCGGCTGTATTTGAGGATTGTCTCTCTCAAAGCACGCGGCGGTGAAAACTTCACATTCGCAGAATTTCAAAGCCTTGAGGAAATCTCGCAGGAGGCTCATCATCACGAAGGTCATAAAGAGCTGGCCGGATGGCCTCAGCGTTCAGACTTCTCTGCTCCGTTTTGCACAAACCTCCCCTCCACTGTCTTCCATCGGTTCTCCCCTCGTTATTCTGGGAGCACGCCCTTAACATCTTTCTTTGAAGTCCTGTGTTCACAACGCTTTTGTCCTTTGCCAACCGTATAATGTCTTGCTTTTTCTTTCGCTTTGCTCGGGCTGCGAGGCAGGTCAGCGTATGAATCTGTGCGACTCCCCATTCGTATCTCCTCAGGCATCAAAGATACTGCAGCAAACGGAGACACTTTTCTTTATTATTTTTCTCTCCTACTAAACAGCAAGTTATTCCTTTTAGGCCTCTTTCGCTGGATTAATCCAGCTAAGCTCTCCGTCTGATGCCGTTTTGTTAATGTTAAATCACATTTTCTGAACATTTTATGGTAATCAGCCTAGCAGCACACCCTGGCAAGCCTCCGGAATAAAGACACATCATGACACCAAATAATTATGTTATTTAGCAACTGCTCTCATCTGCCACCTCCTAATTTGTGTCATAATTCAGTCACCCCGAGTCTGTGTTTGTGTTGTATGTCAGCCACTACAAAGCTGGCGCTTAAATTATTTGTGTATGTTAAACAGGAGTCACATTTTGATGAATTCTAATGTCTGGATATCTGACTCCTGGTTGCTGCTTTGGGGTTTAGGGTGGTTGAACTAGAAACTGAACTTTGAAAACATTTGGTCGTTTAGACCAGTAATTACGCATTAGGCATAAAACGTACTGCAGAAACCAGGGACTTAAAAAAAAAATGAGGCTCCGACAGCAGCAATAGCATTATTTCCGTGTAGACCGCAAGTGTCTGAGTCAGTGTCCTATGTGCACGTGACAGCACCGCCCCGTCCTCGGCCCACGAAGCCCTTGGCGTTGGCTGCTTGGTGGCCCCGAGTCACCTCCGATCAATCAGTTCATGGGAAGCGTATCGTTAGTTATTTCACCTGTTTGAAATGTACGTTCTTCTAGTCTGTCGAGCGTGGGGAAACAGGGCACGGGAGGGTCCCCATGTGTGCCTGGGCTTCCCCCGCCACCGGACCAAGCACACTCTCCGACAGGACACAGCAAGATGGACTGGGTCATGCGGCCGGTTTGAGACGCCACTCCACGCAGGTTTCCGCTCGTGTCTGGGTTCCCTCCCTCCCCCACCCAACCACACAGACACGAGTAAACACTCTGCCCGACGTAGCTCAACATGAGGCAGGGAAGCCGCTTATTTGTAGGGAGCGCGGACGGAGGCTAAGGAAACACCGTCACTATTATCGCTGTGTTTTCTGTGGACCAATTAAATAATGCGGCGCCCCCAACGGGGTCCACATTAACATAATTAAAACAATTCTAGGAGAGCTTCTATGGGACCCTGATGGTGCGGTCCATATGCACAGGTCTTACCCCCGACGACGCTGGTTTGAAGGCAACTCTGGGCCTACACTATTGTGCTATGTCGCACAGCGTAGCCAACTCAGCGAAGTCACTTAGCCAAATAACCACCGTGCTCATACCGATAACTAGTTTTTATTTTTAAACAAATAAGGTATTTGACTGAGTTTCTGTTAGTTCACTAAATTTACTGATAGAGTTTATAAACATACATCCAGACCTAGAAAGAAACAGCCAAGATTTCAGAGTAGATACAATGAGAAAATACATATTAATTAAGTACCCAGGAATTGCCAGTGTTCTAAGGATACAGAAAGAAAGAAAGAATAACGGCCACCGTGTTGGGGACACTCCTTGTATTCTAGACTTATGCTCAGCATTTCTAATACAGATTTTTTGATTCACACAACAAACTGGTGCTATGGTTATCCCCATTTTACATGTAGTGTTTACATAGAAATCAAGCTAAACAAGTGCTCCCAAAACAACACAGTCGAAAGGGGAAGGAGATCAGGGGGCCAAGGCTGACGCGAGCCCGTGGCCTCAGAACTGCCCCTGAGCTCACCGTCCGTTTAGACAGTGAAGACTCGTCTAAAAAGAAAATTATGGTGAAGGAGCGAAGGCAATGAAATGGAGGAGCCCAAATAACTGGATGCCCACGTGAAAAAAAAAATAAATGTAAACGCAGACCTCATACCCTTCCCCCAAACCGACTCACAAAGGATCACAGACCCAAAAGGAAAATGCGAAATGATAAAACCCTCGGAGGGCAGGAGAGGGGCAAAGCTGGATGACCTGGGTGTGGCGACGACGTGTCGTCTACATCTCCAAAGGCAGATCCATGAAGGAAACACAGGACAAACGCGACTTCCGCTCTGTGGAAGACAACGTCGACGGAATGAAAAGTTAAGCCACAGACTGGGAGAAAATATTTGCAAAAGACACCCGATAAAGGATAAGAAATCCTAAGAAAACAAACAACATTATTTAAAATGAGCCGAGACCTTAACGGACACCTCACCAAAGTAGATAGAAGGGTGACAAAGAAGCATGTGAAAAGCCCCTCCACACCGGATGCCATCAGGGAAATGCAAATGAGAACAACGTCGAGGTACCACTCCCCTCCTGCCAGAATGACCCAAATCCTGACAGTGACGACATCACACACTGGCGACGGGGAGCAGCGGGAACTCCCGCCCACCGCTGGTGGGGACAGTGTGGCAGTCCCACAAAACGAAGCGCGCTCTTACTACACAATCCAGAAACCACGCTCCTTGGCATTTACTCAAAAGAGGTGAAAAATTCTGTCCACACAGAAACCTGCCCATGGATGTTTGTGGCAGCTTTTTTCATAATTGCCCAAACTTGGAAGCAGCCAAAACATCCTTCAGTAGGTGATGGATGAATAAATCGTGGTCCATCCAAGCAATGGATTGTCATTCAGCGCTGAAAAGAAACGAGCTAGCAAGTCATAAAAAGACATGGAGGAACCTCACGTGCACACGACCGGGCGAGAGACGCCAGCCTGCAAGGCCCCGCGCTGTGTGATTCCGACTGTACGACATTCTGGAAAAGGCAGAGCTGTGGGGCAATGAGACGTCAGTGGTCGCCAGGCAGTGGGGATGAGGAAGCCGGGTCGGTGGAGCGTGGATTTTTAGGACAGTGAAAGACCCGGATGATACTATAGAGAAGGGTACGTGCCATTGCACATTTTTCCCAACTCGGGGAATGCGTGACACCACGGGGGAGCCCTGGGGGGAGCCGAGCTGTTTGGGTGACTGTGACGTGTCAGTGTGGGTTCATCAGGGGTAACAGGTGTACCCCTCCGGGGACGCGACAGTGTCTGGAACAGAGGCCATCGGTGTCGGCTTAGGGGCCTGGCTGGGATCGCGGTAGGCAGGGCGGCCAGCGCGCGCTCTCCGGGCGCAGGGCAGAGACTCGGCTGCCCGCCCGCGAGTCTGGGAATGACGCGCTCGAAGGGAGATCTGCACACCGTGACCGTGACCGTGTGGTCCTCTCTGAGAACAACGGGGCCCTTTCCCAACAGGCCAATAAGAGAGGACCTTCTTCCTACTTCTTGACTGTCCTGGTGCACGTTACCTCTTGTTTAGAACTGACTAAAGGTCGGAAGAGTGTTGCGATTTGCTGAGGATGACCTATGTCGCTTAGTAGAGAGGCTGCCTTTTATTTTCTGTGGCCCATTCAATTCTCTCTCTTGAGATAGCAATTCATTTCACTCTCTGCCTCTCTTTGTCTCTCTGTCTCTCTCTCTCTCTCTCTCTCTCTGTCTCTTTCTCTCTCTGTCTCTTTTACTGGGTTATCTCTTTTGGATTTTTACTACTCTGATAATCTAATGAGGTCTGACAAAATAGGTTTTCATTAATCCACCGATTAGGTCTTTGAAATTGCTCTGGTGAGAGGTGTGAGCTATTTTCTGTGTCTATTGCCATTAGAGTCATTTCAAGGTATTGACATGAAAGATGGAAAGAAGAAACTTTATTTTGATTTAAGGGAGCAAGCTTTGGTGTTTTCTTGATTGTAGATCATATCCGTCACTTTTTGTAGCTTGTTAAAATAAGGAATTTTTAGAAGATAGCTTATTATATGACATTGAGATTAGCATGGATATTACACATTAGCTACGATCATCAGGTGCTGAAATTATTAAACTGTAATATCAATATTTGATCTAAAATGCGTTCCAGTGGGACATTTTACCTGAAACCTAAATTGTGAAGAGCCGAAATTTATACATCCTTTTCTATTTCTTATCTAACTCATTTTAATCCAATTTATTTTACATTTTCTAGAAATCAGTAAAATTAGACAGTCAATTAAAATTTCATGGTCTACAGCATTATCTTTAGACAAAACTGGAAGCAATGCTCCAGTTAATAATCTGACTATAAAAATAGCAGAATTGCTCTACTTTCAACAGTAAGAAATTGTAATTGCCCCATGTCCTACTTTTTCTCAGTTTCAGAAATATAGCTGGTGCTGATCTTTGATGTCCTTGAACTTCGTGATAGGACATGGTTCTTATCAGGCAAAGAAATCAGACTCTTCCTCATTTTCCAGCCACACTCTGCAATCTAAATATACAGATCTATTTTCTCCATGTAGGTAAATTAAAGATGGGAGACAGTCAACTAGTTGTAGTGAAGAGTAGACGCGAACGCTAATAAAATCTGTTATATTTGTCAAGGTCTTAACGAACAGATGTCACGTGCAATGACGGAAAGCAAGGGTAAAGATTTCACGTTAGTCTTTCAAGAGTTCCTTAGACTGACACAAAACTTGACCCACACGCAGCAGGCAGAAGACTCCTGTGAGGATTCACTGGTCGCGGTCGTGTGTCTTCCTGGGGTTCTGTTCACCGCGGCTCACCCAGTAGCAGACGAGGGTCCGAAGTCAGGCAGAGGGGCCGGGGGGCTGCCCAGTCTTCCGTGCATCCTCCTGCAGCCCCTGACGGCCGGGGAGACGGACGCGCGTTTACGTTCACACACTCCGTTTAGTCTGCCTTCGGCGCATCAGTTAACCTTGAAACGTTCCCACGTGTCGGCGGCTCAGTTTCCTGCATGTTCTACTGTCCCACGCCACTATAAAATCTACCGGTGTCGCTCGGCTGCCAGACGCGGCTCGCAGCTCTGAATTTCTCCCTTTATGTTCTCGGAATGCGGTGGGAGGCAGAGAGCGACCGCGATGCGTCTGCACGTGGAAATGTCTTCAGGCCCCAGTTTTTACAGAACATTCTAAATGCAGGCACCTTAATCTGCGATTCGGTCATCCAAATGGAACACTCGGCTTTGGTAATTCAGAGGAAACTTTTCTATTCGGCTGTGTGTACAGTTGACATATATCTGATTAAGTGGACATTTGAGACCAGAGACTTGAGAGGAGGGGTGTCACCTCCCAGCTGCGAAATGGTCATAGCGGAAGAGTTTTGGCAGGAACGTACGTGAGGCGGGTATCAGCTCGGCGACACCAAAACGAAGCACGTCCAGGGACTGACAGCCATGAGTTCACAAAGGCCCCCGGCGTGCCGCTGAGTCCTGTGGGACACCGGGTCCCCAGGCTTCGGCACGAGGAAGGACAGAGGAGAGGATCAGAACACGGTCTGAGCCTGGAGTCCGGCCAGGGCGAGTCCTAGTATCAGCGGGAAGAGGAGTAAAATCGATCGCTGGCATTTAATCGATCCGGTCTCCTAGCAACGCCAGGATCGCTCCCCAAATAAAACCGCGGACGTTGTGCATCAGGAAGATAAAGCGTCAAGGACACGGACAGGAAGGAGGGCGCGTTCCGCCCGGTGCTGGGTAGAGAGGCGGGGCTGGGCACAGTCTCGCTGGCGTCGGTCTCCTTTCCCAAGGGCTGGCACTTGCCTCTCGGGTCCCTCTGTTGGGACTGGACTGCGGCCCGGTGCGTCCCCCGTCCCCGTTTTTCTGTCCGTGGCATCGTGGAAGCGCCTGCATTCTTCATCCAGACGGGAAACTGGCTCATTAAACCCACCTGCCGACCGCTAACGAGGAGCCAGGCGTAGTGCTAAGCATTTAACGCGGTTTCTGTCATTTACCCCTTGTTCCCCTGTGATGCAGGTAATGGAAGTGTCCCCGTGTCCCCGACGAGAAAGCCGACGGCCTGGACTGTTGAATGACTTGGCCCCGGTTACACAGATATTAGGTGGAGAGCTCAGATGGCACCACAAGCAGTTTGTCCCCAAACCCCGTGTCCTTGCCTGCTCTGTGATGACACCATAACTGCAGAAAATGGCCTAAGACAAGTAGAAAGACAACCCTCAGCATTAACGTCATTATCACCTCACAGGTTAAAGCGCTTAAGCTTCAAACGCCCCAATAGCAGGGAGAGCAAACTCACCTTTAAGATCGCAGAAACACCAGTGACCCCGAGAAAGGCACCCGTGCGCACGCGCGCACCAACGCCGTCACGTTCCAGGGGGCAGTGGCCCTCCCGGGTCGCAGTGCGGCCACCCATGTTAAGGCCACCCAAATACGTAACTTCCAAGCATACCTGTAAATACCTGACGCTCAGGTGTGCACCCTCGCTGACCTCACCGCTTGTAAACTGCGCCTCGGGGACTGGAGAAAGGCTGGGGCAGGGTCCTGGGCCTACACCACCAGGTGGGGACCCCGAGCAAGCTCCTGCTTCTTCCGGCACCTCAGTCCCCTGACTCGTCCAGTGGGGATGATGATGGTGGTGAGCCCAGGGTTGTGGCCGGAGGGTTCGCTGAGTGGAGATTCCTCCCCTCAGCGGAGGGCCGGTGCCCGGCCAGCTCCGAGGAGCCCTTCACACCCTGCCTGCGACTGACAGGGGAAGGGGATCCATGGAGGAGCTCGCGGCCTGTCACCCCACAGCCCCACTGCAGTTCCTCACGCGGTGCCCTGGGCACAGCAGGTGCTTGGTGACTACGCGCAGAATGAATCGGGAAGGAAGAGTGAGTGGGCATTGCCCGTGTCCAAACACGCACTAATCAAAGAGCCCGTGGAGCTGCGGAAGGTCTCCGTGCGCCCCGGCGCCCACGTGCCCCACAGGTGCCTTTGTGATCTGTGGTCTCATGGTTCAATCTCAGCGTTCGGTCCTGATGTAAATACACATTCCATACGTAGGTTACATTCATCGATCGCTTTATCGTCTCCCGCTTTCTTCTCAGAACTAGGTTTCCGGCCCTAATTGCTTGTGCGCATCTCCATTTTCATCACCGGAATGATGCCCTTTTTCTTCAGATAGCCAGGCTATCTACACGTGCGTCCCTCTTGTTTTTAAATGCCAGGGAAGCTTACATGGAATAAAGATAGAATATTTTAATATATTGTATTCACGTGTCCCTTTCCACGCCCCCAGATCCCATTTAAAGGAACTTTTAACACATTCCAAAAGAAGGATAGAATATCTTTTAGAATATTCTAAAATAAAGAAATGAGTCTTTATCTTGCTCTTTAGATTACCAAAACCATCGATTAAAATGTTCCAGTTAATTTTCGCATGTCCATTCTTCCTCGCCTGAAAATGTTCGTTGCTTTGTACCATTTAATCTTAGATGTATTTATTTTTATCATTACTGCAAAGCCAGGTTTGGTATGTGACAGACTCGAAATTCCCATTTCTCTTTAAAATTTTTGTTTAATTATTCTGCATAAAATTAGAGTTACAATTAGGTGGTTCGATTCTATTTAATAGTCACAGATTAAGTTTTCTTACTATATTTTAATATCTCTTTCTAATGAAAAGACATTAAATAAGTTGAAATATATTTATAGTTCTTATCACGTGATAAAATCTCTAGTTATGGTTAAATATCTGGCTTCTATATCCTAGGTCACTTGGGAGAATTAATGTTTAATTATATATTTTTGACAAGTGACGAATCAGTTTGGTGGCTAGTTTGGTTATTTTCATAAATTATTTAAATCTCACTTTTGTATCCTTTCATACATTTTTGTGCATCGATCTCATGAAAATAAGAGGGGTCCTTAGGAATAAAAATAGTCTTTCCAGACTAATGTGTGATTTGTGATGAATTGACCGGTGCTTCTCAGACGTTATAGTGCACAGCAGTCCCTGGGTGAAACACTAAACACAGCGTTTGATTCGCGAGGTCTGGATGAGACACACGTTGAGACGCAAACACTGAGGGCATCTGACGATCGCTCAGCAGACGCGCCCTGAGCATCACCGTGAACACACCGAGTTAGTTTACGATCGCTCAGCAGATGCGCCCTGAGCATCACTGTGAACATGCAGAGTTAGTTTACGATCGCTCAACAGAAGCGCCTTGAGCATCACCGTGAACACACAGAGTTGGTTCGCCACAAGCCTGGCCGGGCGGTGGTGCTGGACGCGTGAGGCCAGCAGTAATCGACGTAACTTTCCACCCGTTCTCTAAATTCACGCGCTGTTTCGTCTCAGGCCCATTTTATCTTTTCCCAGTTAGTCTGCCTTCCCAGCATTTCAAGCAGTAGTAGCCTCTTGAGAAATACTAACCAACTGATTAAGATTTCAAAGGAAATAAATGGCTTCAATGATGACAATTCAAATTAGCAAACGTGATTGAACAAGTATCAAAAGCCTTAAAAGGGGGTGAACTTGGAGTAATACTAAACCTCTGTTAACGTGGATGCTTCCTTTCTGGAAGATAAGTGAAAAATTATGCGACGTATAAACACCGGTACTGCTAGCTTGGAAATGGGTCTGATGGTCTTTAGATATCAACAGATTCGTATTTTTAATCATTAAAATATTTTATTTGCCAAAATTTACTGTTTATGTTGCTAAAAATTCCTAGTTCTTCCTAAATTCTAGAGGTAGATAATGCGCCCAAATGCTTCTCACAGTGACCTCTTATTAGATCAGACAAGAAGTTGCATTTAGCCCAAGTGTACTGCATAGCAGAATAGCTCTGTTACTGTGTCAATAACGGTGCGATCTAATTGTTAATGAACGTTGGGATTGAGAAACCAGGCATTTCAGAAATTAAATCAGATAGCAAACGTCTGCTGCTGGGAACTACTCCAAGATAATGACTTAAAAAAATTCTGATTATGTACTGTGGACCATTCTAAACCCAGCTGTGGTCCCTTCCACTCACTTGGTGACAGGATGCAGAACCTGTCTAATAATAGTAAACCCAGCATCAGTGGCCGGTTTTATACAAATTGTAGTGAGCTGATATTCTCTGTGTTTCAAATTGGGTAATTAATTGTATTAGCCACATCGCGCGTAGTACACAGGTTAGACACGCTGATCCATCGCACTACAGGGAGCACGGTTTTGTTGCTGTGCGTGGATGGCGTGCGGGCCGACTGTCTGGCCTCTCTTCCCCTTCAAACTACCGGCGTTAAAAATCATTTTTCATCACTTGTTTTTGTATAGTTCTGACGACCCACTAGCGTTTTTAGAGATGCGTTTATAAAAGCTCGCTAATTCAATTTATAAGACAGAAAACCGAGCGGATGATTTGGTTTTTCCCATTTTTTGTCTCATAAACGCATTCGATGGCGATATGGTCAGGAAACCAATCTTGGGGTTCCCCCGATGACAATGGGGTTCTGATGTTTGCTTTTCACTATTTCTGATTTTCAGAGAAAATATAAGAATCATGTTGTAAAAGCTTGGAACTTTTTAAGGAGTTATCCCTCCAGCGTGTGCTCTATGCCTGCACGAGTTTCGAGAACGTTTAATTCAGTCCTATTCATGAATCTTCAGCCCGCCCATGTCTCCCTTCCCCTGATGGGTGCAGTAGGCCACGCGGGGGGCTGGGCCCTTTGGCTTCAGAGCCACATGAGTGGTCCCTTCGAGTCGCTAGCGTTCACAGGCGTTGTGGTCGAGCGCTCTGAAAGTGGCCGGAAGTGCCAAACGAGACCGGGTCTCTAGAGGCACGGACTCAACCGTGCGGAAACTGCCTGGCGTTTCTCCAAGGCCCAGTTCACTTCCACGGGGCGGTGGCTTTTCAAACCGCGGTGTAAACAGTCCCATCCGTTACTAAACACGCGAACGCGTCGCGGCGCCAAGCACGTGCGATGTTCCACGTGCGTCGAAAGCAGCGCTGACGATTCCGGTGACGGTTTGAAAGTCATCAGCGCTGCGTCAGAGCAAAGCTCGGGGCATTGGTTCTCACACGCGGATTCGGGGACGGCGGAGGGAAGAGCGGAATGACGGGCGAGGGATGCATGCGTATGTCACACGCGCCCGCGGTTTGAAATGCGGATGAGAGGTTGAGTCTGACGGACTTTCAGAAGCCTCACTGCCGATGCTTGCGTGTTTCCTTCTCAGAGTGTACGTCTCGGAGGACGGCAGCCTCGCCATGCATAACGTGACCAGGTCCGATGCCGGGCCCTACACGTGCACCGCGACGAATCAGTTTGGCGTCGCCAAGGACACCGGCGGCCTGGTCGTAAAAGGTACCTTATCACCTGCATTTGTGCTTGGCGAGCACGGGAGATAAGTACGCGTGTCACGGCCTCGCGCACAGCGTCACCCCTGCGTCACGGCGGGCGTGTCACGGTTAACCTGAGCGTGTCCCTGTACTCATCAATAGTAAGTGCCCTTTGCCAGTGGGGGACCAGGGCCGGGGTCAATGCTTCAGCCGTCCAAATGCCATCAGTGGGAAATTGGGCAGAATTCAAAGCCACTTCTGAAATATCTGAAATCCCACGAATGCCCGCGTGGGGGTGGGGGGTGGGGGACGTGGACATTTCGATAAAGTCGGTGGATACTATTTTTCTTGGTTAAGTTTCTGTCAGAAACTCTCATTTCGTATGGAACAATTACTTGCATAGAAGGCTGCCGAGTACATAACCAGTTCATTTATTTATGGACCTCTAGGCGCATAAGTGAAATGCAGACTCTCGCATACACTATAACAAGCGATTTTTTTCAAAGAGAAAAATATTAAATATTAGCGTCCACGTGCGTCATCATTATGTCCCCATCAGAGGGCAGATGACAGCAGACGGCTGGGGGCGACAGGGCTGCGTCCTCTCTTCAGGCTCTTGCGTGACGGTCGCTCCGAACGCACCCGGCGGGTCAGTCGCCGGGGACGTCGTTCGAGTCAGAGTCCAGGCCCTGATGTTGCTGCTTCGCCCGATCGAGCCTCGGCTCACGATGCTTGCGTGTTTCCTGGAAGCCACGTCACTTTGATCATTTCCTTGTCACCTGGATGATAACGACGACTGTCCTGATGAAGTAGTCTGAGCGGCTAACTCAGCCCAAAGGATTAAATTCAGCATTGGGTGTTTGATCATCATTTCTATTTAAAAATGAATGTATTCGGTACAAAAGACTTAGCCGCTACGCTTCGCGCCTCACTCAGGGAAGGGTGTCTCTGCCGTGTCTCTGCCACTTTGTCTCGTTACTGTGCCCATAGTCGTCTGAAGCGCGCGGGCAGCGTGACGGATGCGGCCAGGGTCGAAATCCAACTGCCGTGGCACATTTTGAAAAACTCCGCTTCCTTGGGACAGTCTTCCTATCGGGTTTTTAAGACGGAGGTGGACTCGATGTTTTGAAGAGTGGGCTGGGGCTGTGCTTACTGACGGCCGCTTCTCCAGAAAGCTCTTGGTGCAGCCACGTACTGACGAGTGGGAACGCTTTGTGTTTAAAGGAATAACATGTCCATTAAGGGAGAAAAAAAGAGAGAGATTTATCACCTCATTTCAAATTAAGAAGGGAGAGGTGGCTCGATTTCACTTTATTACAGCAGAAGGCTGACGGGGGGTTGGAGGAGAAAAAGCCGTTGATTTCCCCATGTCTGGAGCAGTCCTGAGACGGGGTGGGGGCCTCAGGTGTGAAATAAGGGGACGGAACACAGCAGCCCCAGAAACGTCCTTTCTCAAAGAAAGTTTCTGTAGAACACCGGGGACCGGCGAGCCGGACCGATGGTTCTGTTGCTTAAATGCAAGAATTCGCCGCGGAGGTTAAGGAAAACGATAATGAGCGGGTAGATGGGGCGGGTGGGTGTTTCTCTTCCTCAAGTGTTTCTCGAGCCTTCGGCAGCATGATGCCGTCCGTCGGCAGTGGAGTTGAGGAGAGCAGAAGATTCCGATTGCTCTGAGAACTCGGGGGCAGCGGGCTGTGCCTCGTTTCAAGGCAGCGGCTGGTTATTTCCGACGCGTGGCATAGCCACGTTTTTGCTAGATAGGCTTCTAGTTCTTGGAATGAAAACATATCAGTCTATATTTGGGCTATTCCATTAAACATGCCATTGTCCCCAGGTACTTTGCTCTTTCTACAAGTCAGAAAATAACTAAATAAGATTGCTCGGTTTAAAAAAAAAACTGACTTATATTTTTGTTTATTTTCGGTGTTCTTTGCCGGGTCTGTTGAAACAAAATTGTCCCGATCTGCATTCCTAGTCACATCCATCTTTCCACTCTCTCTGTGACACGCTTCATCTTCCACAAACTATATAATTCACAATTTGCTAAGTCTCTCGTTTCTCCTCCATCCCTCCTTTCCTCTGGAAAAGAACTTAAAGAAGGCAGGGGTGTCACACATCCCGGGAACCGCGCGAGTTCAACAAATGCCGATTGAGCGAGTGAAAAGGTGTCATCTTACACGCCTTCGTGCCCAGGGGTAATTTCCGTCCCGACTCCTTGTTCTAAAATCTGCGAGTTTTTTGGTGGTTCCAGGTTTAAGCATCTTAGAATACTTTGCACTAACGAGCGTCAGAGGAAAATAACAAATTTCTAAATTTTCACCTTCCTGGCGTAAGCGTCTGTATTTCTGTATTTCTGGTAGACAGAGAACTTAGTCTGCAAGGGGTTTCAAATGTGAAGCTGTATGAAAATCCTAGAGGCTTTTGGGGGAGAACTCAGTGTTCTGATACCTTCGCACAGACCAGAGCCTCCCTCGTGTGCAGAAAGGACATATTTAGTTTGCATAAATATCGAGTTATTTTCACTCGTCTGTATCTGATAACGGAAGGTCGTTGTGTTTGTTGTTTTACCCCCATGAAATATCCACATCCCAGGATCTTCTGCTTCTTTGCCATTGACAAGGACCACTGTGTGTTACACAAATACACACGTACATGATGGCACAAATATATTTTAAAAAACTGCATAAACACAAAATGCGTGTACAGGATGAGTAAAAGCATCGCTAAGAACTTTGCTTTACTACTGATCTATAATGCACAATCTTGATTAAACCATGGGATTGCTATGCAAATCCAGTTCAAAGAAAAGCCTGTTATCATCATACCCCCTTAACGAGACTGCTGTCTGTCATTCCCTTTCATGCAGAAATGGTGAAGGTATCACTGCCAGCGAATTATTATTTTGCAGCCTACAAATTGGAAGCTTTAATCTGAGAAAGAATTATAGTAATTATAATTGTATGCATCGATTCAGCCATTTTCTGGACTGTTGGGAGGGAAGTCATCTGGATGTTTGTGAAAATGGGTTAGCGTGAGTGTTTGCTCGTGTACAATGCTCGTCTGATTGTCATCACAGAGTCCGATACAACTGTGTTTCCCAAACCAAGATCAGCCTGTAGCGACCTTACTGGTAATAGGATGGCAAGGAGCAAATGAGAAATTTCAGTAAAGCTGATAAACCAATCATCTCTTCTTGAATTTCCTTATCAGCCTCAGTCACGCAAGAAATGTTGCTGTTAGATAGCATGTAAGACAATCACAGTTCGGAGAGGAAGAGCCGTCCGGCTTAGTTTTGGGCTGATACAGCTTATCTGCTTTCAGAGGATTCCGAAGTTATCTGCATGGTGCGTCTATTTTGCTAAGGCGACAGGGGGAGGCAACTTCGCATTCAGACATCGCGAGTCCAATTAGCCGGCCATGCCAGGGCCTCTGAAGACGCCCAGTGTGATCGAGGGCCATCTTCCATGAGCACAAACGGGAAGTCGGCTGGGAGCAGAGAGAGCTTAAGTGAGGGTCTTCATTTTGGAGGACTCGGCTTCAAATTACATGCACCGAGAAGTAGATGAAAATCACATAAAAGGAGAAATTATTCGATCTGGCATTTGGAAAATTATTAAAAAGCAGAGTAACAGCAGGCTATAAAAACGATCTGGTCTGCAGGCAACATTTGTTTTTGTTTCCCCACTGGAGAAGTTTTGGATGTTCAATTATAGGCCTCATTGCTTCAGCATTATATTCAGCTGAAATGTCGGAACTTGGAAAAGCATATCTAATGTGCAAATTAAGTTTATTGCTGTTCATTTAGTTGTTTATTCTTTGTGATAGAGGCTTTATTATGCCAGCACAGACAGTGGCCTATCCATTTTCTCCTGCGGAGCGAGGGGATGCACTGATGGAGTCCTCCATTCACTGAGAGAAATTTCAAGCTGGGTAGCTGACGGGGGCTCTGCGTTTGAACTTGAGTGTTGAGCCCAGCTGTGTGGAGACAGCCCGGCCCTATCGAGTCCACCAAAGTGCAGTTCCACAGAAATGACGACGCACGTTGGAATTTGCGGGACATCTCGTCCTGGTCGAAAACACTGTGGCAGAGAAGTCTCTCGGATCTGCTGATGTGTTTTCCAAAATGCTCAATTCTGCACCCCGATTTTCTGCAGAGAATGATTTAAAACATTTTAATAGAATGAAGACTTTGATTTAAAAATGCATGGAAGCAATTTTAAGGTGAAAAACCCTATAGTAAAGTTTTACACTGGCTAGAAATGAAATTTTTCTTTGCCCCTCACATATCAAAAATAATGCCGATTGAATTCTTGAGACTTGAATTCCGTAATATCTCCAGGTAAAAAAGTGAAAACAAACAAAACACATTCGTTTATGAGACACGGTAATGTCAATGTTATTTCGGTAGTTTTTTAAGAAATGTAGCCCGTCACTCGCAGAATTTCCAGGGATGTTGTTCTTTTTAACGTACATCGTGCAATCTATAACGTAAAAGACAGATATTTATGCGTTGTAGGTTTGCACTGTTTTTTTTATTGTTCAAGATATTTTTTACGGAACAGACCAAACCCGTGATTGGCTAAAGTTTTGTTCATTCTTAGTAAAAAATAGGGAGTATATAGCCAGCGTTGACCCCGCGCGAAGGAGGCCCCCACGGGCGCGTGCACCACTTCTCGGACTGGTGGAAAGCGGAGACCGGGCCGGGGCCATCGCTAAGCGTGACCGGACGGCGGAGAGCTGGCCCTTCCCGTCCCGAATGTCACACTCTGTATCATCATCATCATTGACTCCCGTTTATTAGCGCACGCTCGCCCCAGGCCTGTGATGGGGGCTTCACGCGTGTCATGTCGCTGAACCTCAGAGCCACACTGTGATCAGACAGCACCTTCATGTCACGCGGGGGACACTGAGGCGCAGAGGCCGGAACCACTGGCCCGGGGGCCCTGTGTTCGCACGAGCTGGGCCTTTCCCGTCCTCCTCCGTACCCTCCAGTACCTCATGCGACACCTGCACCTGCCACCTTCACGGGACAGTGATTACAGTCCAGAGGGACAAAAATACAGTGACTCGCAGATATCAGTACTTCCCCCTAATTACTTCAGCTGTCATTCATTAAGCAGAATTTAGTATTTGCTTGTACTTTTTCATTTGAGATAAACTTAAGGTATAATGAAATACATACATCTTAAGTGTCATCGGCAGATGCGTACCCTTGTGTGACCCAAAACCACACCGAGAGCGTGTTTGAGGAGTGATGTGTCATTACTACGTAAAGGACCCGCAGACGCAGGCTCGGCATCCAGCGCGTGGATCCTCGAGACTCGAGGAAGGGGCGTCAGACTCTTTCAGGCCCCAGGAGGGAGGTGCTGGGCCGGAGGGCAGCAGACGGGAGGAAGGAACCCCGACCCTCTTCTCACCTGTCTCCCCCGGCCCCGCGTGACTGTTCGGAAGAAAGCATCCCCCGCCTACGCGTCCCGCACCGGCCGAAGTCAGGACTCCCGATCCCGTGTCACGTGACGCTGCGGCGCTCACGGCAGCCTGGCCTGGTGACGGCGGACGGTGGTCGGAGCCATCGCCGTCTATTTCTCATGGACGCGGTGCCGTAAAAGTCACCGCTCACTGAGGAGCGACAGTCTGCAGAGGGCACAGCTGGCGCCCACAGCGCGAGCTCTTTCCGGGGGCTGTCGCGCCCCGCTCCGGTCGTCTGTTAGGAGGCGGGTACCTGTGTTTGCGCGTCACGCTGCTGCTTGCTGGGGACAGTGCTGCCTTGCGTGCCCCTGAGACGGGATTCCCCGCGTTTTACACAGCCGCTTTCCTTCGCTTGTTTCTCTCCCCCTCGGG